>NC_039280.1:20954928-20983763 GCF_003368295.1 Carassius auratus | reverse complement strand
TGCAATTGATTACACACATTTATCTGCGGTTTCCTACATTATCAGTTGCTAATGTCATGTTGCTCAAAAAGTATTATATAGTTTTCTGTGCAAAAGTCTTACCCCTCAAAACATCTAGTCTTTAGTTCATCGTATAAGCCATTAAATGCAAAATGGTTCATCTAGTTGTCATAAACTGCCAAGCACACTTTTTATTTATTTTTTTACACATTATTATTAGACTCTTTGTCAATTTGGCATGAATTGTGCATATGAATCTTGACTAATGAAGAGAATGTAGATGATAAACCAACGATAAACCATTTGTCTGAAATAGCTCAAAGGTTCATCTCTCTTCAGGTTGGAAAGCGTTTATACTGTATAGACAGAGGACAACAGAGTTACAAATTCTGAAAATTGACTTATTTTCATCTTTGTGCCCATATTTCTTTTTCCTTTTCTATATTCATAATGGCACTGTAAAATATTTTTTTCATTATTATTATTATTTTTTGGTCAGACCACTAGTAAAAGTGTTACTGGGAATTCAATCCAGTCTCTTTCAGTCAATATCCCACATACAGTCATGTGTAAATGTGTACTTTTGTAATGATTATATGGCATACAGAAGCATATGGCATACTGTTCAATACAGTAACTGTCAGCCAAAATGTTGCCATAGTTTACATCAGAACATCCCTCCAGAGTACACTGTTATATTGACATCATGACTAAGCAATCTGTCTCATCCGTAAACTATGACACAAGGACTTCTGATGGCACTAACATGTTCATTGACACAGATATTTATTTCTGAGAGACGAACTAAGGATTTTGAGCAAGAGATTGGCTTTTGCAGGTAATCCATGGTGTTTTTCTCTTTGTACGAGTTGTTTTGAGAAATGCACTTACTGTTTTGCAAATCTCAAGAATGATTCGAGAATGTACCAAAGCGACTTATAAAAACGGTAATATTTTATGGTTTAATTTCAGATCGTGAGAACCAGTCTGTCCTGATTACGTGAGTAAATATTCTTCTGCTGACACAACCTGAAGCTTTTCAATTTTTAATTGTAAATCAGTAAAAGATCTAGGACTAAATGATGATCTCATATAAATCTCCAGTGGAGAATCTGGTGCAGGAAAGACTGTGAACACAAAACGTGTCATTCAGTACTTTGCAACTGTTGCGATGGCTGGTCCAAAGAAGACAGACTCTGGCCCTGGAAAATGCAGGTTAGTGAATATCTGTTCTAGACAATGTTATGCATGACATGACGTGTTTTTGATTCACCTCCTTACTCTCCACTGTGCTACAATTACATCTAGGGATCTCTGGAGGACCAGATCATTGCAGCCAACCCTCTGCTGGAGGCTTATGGTAACGCCAAGACTATAAGGAATGACAACTCCTCTCGTTTTGTAAGTTGCACCTATGAATCATCATTTATAACATCATACATTTTCAATCATCAACAGCTGAGCTTTATCAACGATTTCAATCTAGGGTAAATTTATCAGGATTCACTTTTCGGGCACTGGTAAACTGGCAAAAGCAGATATTGAAACTTGTAAGTCAACACAGCTTTCAGCCAAACATTTTATTTGGAGTACAAGATGTGGGTTAATCAATTGAACACAACGTATTTTTTCCCCATTTTTTTCTTGGAAAGATCTGCTAGAAAAGTCAAGGGTAACATTCCAGCTGTCGGCTGAAAGGAGTTATCACATCTTCTACCAGCTCATGACTGGACACAAGCCAGAGCTGCTCGGTGAGAAATCTACAGGATTGTGTTTCCACTTATTTCTATGTTTGAGAGCACTGGCAACATACTGCACTTCAATTCTTTACAGAGGCCCTGCTCATCACCACCAACCCTTACGACTATCCAATGATCAGCCAGGGTGAAATCACTGTCAAGAGCATCGATGATGTGGAGGAGTTCATTGCCACAGATGTATGTGGACAGCTGAAATAATATTATTATTAGTAGTATTTTTAGATTTTATGCAAAATTTCTGAGCAAACATCAGAAAAACACCAGCTTGAACTGAATACTGCATGACAGTATAAAATACACCAATAAACAATATGATTTATTTGGTCTTTGTAAAAAACAGACTGCCATTGACATTCTTGGCTTCACTGCTGATGAGAAGATAAGCATCTACAAGCTGACAGGTGCTGTGATGCATCATGGGGCCATGAAGTTCAAACAGAAGCAGAGAGAGGAGCAGGCCGAACCTGACGGCAATGAGGGTAAGATCAAATTATAGCACAACTGAACATATAAACATTCACTTAATTAGCAACAATAATGCATAGAAATCTGCTTCCTTAGCGGCTGATAAAATCGCCTACCTCATGGGCATCAACTCCGCTGACATGCTGAAAGCTCTGTGTTACCCCAGAGTGAAGGTCGGGAATGAGATGGTGACCAAAGGCCAGACAGTACCACAGGTGAAGACTTCATCGACACATTTAACTTGTGGATACAGTGAGAAATGTCTCAGACATAGTCATCGTGAGAAGTAAGGGTACTAATATAATCGACACTGACCTTTGAATTTCTCAGGTGAACAATGCAGTCTCTGCACTCTGCAAGTCTGTCTATGAGAAAATGTTCTTGTGGATGGTCGTCCGTATCAATGAGATGTTGAACACGACGAATCCTAGAGAGTACTACATCGGTGTGCTGGACATCGCTGGATTTGAGATCTTTGATGTGAGTGTCAGTCATTAATGTCTCTAAAAGAATCAAGACATAAAAGACAACAGTCAGTTGCAATAACTGCATCTGTTGAATTATCAGTATAACAGCTTGGAGCAGCTTTGCATCAACTTCACAAATGAGAAACTGCAACAGTTCTTCAACCACACCATGTTTGTTCTGGAGCAAGAGGAGTACAAGAAAGAAGGCATTGAATGGGCGTTCATTGACTTTGGTATGGACTTGGCTGCATGCATTGAGCTCATTGAGAAGGTAAGAGGATATTCATTAAATAAAAATAACTATTCTCACTGTGCCTGTACTTGAGTGTGAATATTTCTTCAACAGCCAATGGGAATCTTCTCCATCCTCGAAGAGGAGTGCATGTTCCCAAAGGCTACAGACACAAGCTTCAAAAACAAGCTGCATGACCAGCATTTGGGCAAATGTGCAGCTTTCCAGAAGCCCAAGCCTGCCAAAGGGAAGGCAGAGGCCCACTTCTCTCTGGTGCACTACGCCGGCACTGTGGACTACAACATTAGTGGCTGGCTGGAAAAGAACAAGGATCCACTGAACGACTCTGTCGTGCAACTTTACCAGAAGTCAGCACTCAAAGTGCTGGCCTTGCTGTATGTCGCTGTGCCAGAAGGTACAAACATCTGCATTTCCTCAATTCCTTTGTGTTTTAATTATGTACCTGCTTACACAAAAAAGAAAACAAGAATGAGATCATCAGAGCACAACAAACTTGTGACCACAGATTTTGTAGTTTCACATTATGAAGTATATCTATTCAGGAGAACAGTTAGATTCAACAATAGACAGCAACACAAAAAAAAAAAAAAAAAAAAAAAAAATTATGTCATTGATGTACATCAGATACAGCTGGAAAGAAAGGAGGCAAGAAGAAGGGTGGTTCCTTCCAGACGGTGTCTGCAGTTTTTAGGGTAAACAGATTCTCTCTCTTATTGAAGTTTGTGAATTTTTCAACATTACAGATTAGATTAATCACAAATATTTCCACAGGAGAACTTGGGTAAGCTGATGACTAACCTGAGGAGCACTCACCCTCACTTTGTGCGCTGCTTGATTCCTAATGAATCCAAGACTCCAGGTAATCTTGATACTTGAAGGATCAAGTACATCACAGTTTTGAAAAAAAAAAAAGAAATGTCTGGAACCTTAAGAACATTTGCATTTCAGGTCTGATGGAGAACTTCCTGGTTATCCACCAGCTCAGGTGTAATGGTGTGCTGGAGGGCATCAGAATCTGCACGAAGGGTTTCCCCAGCAGAATCCACTACGGTGACTTCAAGCAGAGGTACAGACATCTTTTTGCAACTTCTTACTTAGAGTTGATGTATCACCTAATCTTAACTTCCTTACATATTTCACAAGAATAATACTTTCCCCTAAATGTCCCCTAGATACAAAGTATTAAATGCAAGCGTCATCCCTGAGGGACATTTCATTGACAACAAAAAGGCTACAGAGAAACTCTTGGGCTCTATTGATGTTGACCACACCCAATACAAATTTGGACACACCAAGGTGAGCTGTTCAGCAAAAACACCATGTGGACAAAACTATTTAGACGCTTTCCTACTCATTTTTTACTCTGCTACAACACAATGACATTGTAGAGAATTCAGTCCTTCCAATTGTCCTGCAGCAGTATGTGGAAGGAAGGCCTGACGCTTTTTAACAGGCGTTCAATCTAGACTTTGTATCAGTCAAGTTATTCCACACAAGATTACACAAAGCATTTCTATATGGATCCCACTTTGTGTACCGGACACTGTCAGGCCTCCTCAAACTATTTCATCAAAAAAAGAAAGGACAGAATTCTCTCAAATGTCATTCTAATGCAATTCTATACTTCAACACTATACCAGTAATATATTACAAATGTTCTTGTAGGTGTTCTTTAAAGCTGGTCTGTTGGGTACTCTTGAGGAGATGAGAGATGAAAAACTATCAAGTCTGGTTACCATGACTCAGGCTTTGGCCCGAGGATATGTCATGAGGAAGGAGTTTGTCAAAATGATGGAGAGGAGGTACAAATTACAATAATGTTTGCAACACAACTGTTTAATAGCACAGTGTGATAAAAGCTGATTTACTGACTACAATTTACACAGGGAGGCAATTTATTCCATCCAATACAACATCCGCTCATTTATGAATGTTAAACATTGGCCATGGATGAAGGTGTACTTCAAGATCAAGCCTCTTCTGAAGACTGCAGAGAGTGAAAAAGAAATGGCATCAATGAAGGAGAACTTTGATAAAATGAAAGAAGATTTAACAAAGGCATTAGCTAAAAAGAAGGAGCTTGAGGAGAAAATGGTGTCACTTGTTCAGGAGAAAAACGATCTTCTAATGCAAGTAACTTCTGTGAGTATTTCAGCCCTTATTTATCCTAGTATGGATCGTACAGCTTTGAACATAAGTAGGGGTGCACCAATATGAATATGTTGGCCAATACCGATTATTCTTTAAATATGAAAGGCGATAACAGATGTGTTGGCCAATAAATCTACATCCACATTTTACAGAATTTTTGAGAACTTCATTACCAAAAAGTCTAAAAGATTACTTTTATTATTAAATAAATATTAGAATTAATTTGATTCTGAAAAATTTCATAGCGCATCACCGCATAATTGGCATGCTGTGACTCACAGCCTGTGAGAAAAAAAAAAAAAATAGGCTATTCATGGTTTAAAACAGAAGTAGCCTATATACAATATTGCAATGCACCCGTGCTACAACCCGAATAGTCAGATGTGTTGTGGACACGCTCTTGGCTCTTCCTGTAACAATGTGCTGAAACACGGCCAATAAACCCAAGTAATTTACTAATTTTTTTTATTACGGTAATATTCTCTTTATAATATTTTGTTTATGACATTCCCAATTATTGTGTGCCAAGCTTGAGAGCTGAATGAAAAACGGTAAACTGAGATGCTGCTAGCTTATTTAACTCAAGGAAATGCATCATATATTAAGATATTTATGCAACATAAATATATTACAACTTATATATGTACAAAAAGATGCAACTGCACACGTGAACTCTAACTAATTTATGTGCTAATCAGAATGTGTAACTTCTGTTGCGGATGCACTCTCGGCTCTTCCTGCAACAAAGCGCTGAAACATGGAAACCAAGGAGATCATATATATCAAACATGGATACATGGAAACATCAAACATGGAAACATATATATATATCTCATTCATAGTTATTAATGTTGTAAACTGCTGTTTGAACTGAGTGCGCTGAGCTAAAGATGATCACCAGCAAACTGAAGTGCTTTATTAACCCTCTATATAGCTTAACCACACCCATCCTATAAGAGAAAAATCTGATTTATATGCATAAAATAAACACAATATTACAATGTACAATTGCACAAAAGACTGTAAATTCACAAGCGAACTTAACTGTGCTATTCATGTGTGGATCCATTGTGAATGTGCTCTTCCCTTAACAATACACTAAATGAAAAAATATTCTGTTACCTTATTTTATGATCTCATTATAATATGATAGACTTGCCCTGCACATGTTGCAATTCACTGTATTTTCCTTTTCTAAGTGAATCATATAATATTTCAAGCAATTAAAAACCATGGTGAACAGTGCACATCTGTCTTTGCAGGAAATAATGCATTATTTATTGGCTCTAAGATATTGGTCAAATTCTCTTATCGGTTCAATAGCAATAAGAGAAAGATTACAATTTATCAGCCAATACCGATATGGTAGTGATATATTGTGCATCCCTATATCCCTATATCTAACTATATCCATGTCAACGAACAGGAATCTGAAAACCTCTCTGATGCTGAGGAGAGATGTGAAGGGCTCATCAAAAGCAAGATCCAGCTCGAGGGCAAACTCAAAGAGACAACCGAGAGACTGGAGGATGAGGAGGAAATCAATGCTGAACTGACTGCCAAGAAGAGAAAACTGGAGGACGAATGCTCCGAGCTGAAAAAAGACATAGATGACCTGGAGCTCACCTTGGCAAAAGTGGAGAAGGAGAAACATGCAACAGAGAATAAAGTCAGTATTTATTTATATATATATATACACACACACAGCATATATGAAGATATTGGTTCCAAAACCCAATAAACGCAATTTAAAAAAAAAAAATGTTTCCACCAAAATCAGTTTTTTATCTGGTCGGTGTTGAAAAAATTATTTTTTATATTATGCAAAATGTAGTTATTAGGTCATAAATTAGTTCTTAGGTCATGTTTTCTCCCTTTTTTTCCAAAATGCTACCATCCCCAGTCTCTTCAGAGATTGGGGACCATTCCATGCACTCTAGACAGTAATAGCGGTGCTCTGAATACTGCCTGGCATCCTAGTTTTCTTCATCTACTTTGTGATCAACAAACAAGGGCTGCACTGTAAATCACATGTGATTGTCATACACATCTTGTCAGATGGAGTGGCATTTACACAGACCTGTAGATCACAGACAATCTACACAATATCTAGTTCATTAGAGGAATCTCATTCGATTATGAATGCACTATTGCGTTGCTTGTCAGTGTACGTCTTTTTCTATTAATGCAATTTATGTTTTTGTTAATACAGCTTATAGCAATAGTCACCTAAATGAATGTTACGTGGCAAAGATGAATTCACTTTTTTAGCTGAATGTAAGGGAAATGTTATTTTGGAATTTCTGTGGTCTAATGTGATATTGCTGTTCATATTCTTGTTCATGAAGAAATTTTATTTTATTGTTGTAATTAATTTATAGCAAACAAGATGACCTGTTGAATTCAATTTGGGAGTGATGATTGATGAATCTATTTTTAGTCCAGTGCCTGTGTATAAGATTAGTATTGATCAAATTCAGAGGCTGTTATATGTGGATCAGCTTAAAATGTTGAGTGAATAACTTACATATTGATTCAAAGGATTTGTTGCATTTTAAAACACACACAAAAATACATATATATAATAAATATTTAAAAATCAAAATCTGGATTTAAATTTGTAATGTTATTATCAACTAAAGATGCTTTATGAAAGTTTGAAACAGAAAATAGTGGTTTTCATCTTGCCACTTTCTTGGTAAACAAAACACATTTTTACTCAAATTAATCAAAATGGATTTATAGCATTTTGGAACCAAACTCTTCATATACACTGCAGATTGTGATTCAGGCTCTTGGTAATGAAACCAGTAATCAATGTTTCCATTTAGGTGAAAAACCTGACAGAGGAGATGGCCTCTCAAGACGAGAGCATCGCCAAGCTGACCAAAGAGAAGAAAGCCCTCCAAGAGGCACACCAGCAGACTCTTGATGACCTTCAGGCAGAGGAAGACAAAGTCAACACTCTGACTAAAGCTAAGACAAAGCTTGAGCAGCAAGTGGACGATGTAAGATGTTTGACATAAGAATAAGGCCGTGAATCAATAAGAAATCAAATTTATTGCTCTATACCAGATTGTAATGTTCCAGTTTCTGTAACAATAGCTTGAGGGCTCATTGGAGCAAGAGAAGAAACTTCGTATGGACCTTGAGAGAGTCAAGAGGAAGCTTGAGGGTGATCTGAAACTGGCCCAAGAGTCCATAATGGACCTGGAGAATGAAAAACAGCAATCAGATGAGAAGATCAAAAAGTGAGTGGCCATCGGATTTTGAACTTTACACAATTACACAAAATTAGTATTTGGGACATTTAACAAAACAACACTTTAAAAACAGGAAGGATTTTGAGATAAGTCAGTTTCTCAGCAAGATTGAGGATGAACAGTCTTTGGGAGCACAGCTTCAGAAGAAGATCAAAGAACTTCAGGTAACCCTAACTCTTATCTTTCTGATGTGAAATGGTGAAGCAGACACATATCTGGAAAAATCCATATTACAAATATCAATAAAGATGATTTTTTTTTAAATCTATGTAGGCCCGTATCGAGGAGCTGGAAGAAGAAATTGAGGCAGAGCGATCTGCTCGTGCCAAAGTAGAGAAGCAGAGAGCTGATCTTTCCAGGGAACTTGAAGAGATCAGCGAGAGGCTTGAGGAAGCTGGTGGTGCCACTGCTGCTCAGATTGAGATGAACAAGAAGCGTGAAGCCGAATTCCAGAAGATGCGTCGTGATCTGGAAGAGTCCACCTTGCAGCATGAAGCTACAGCTGCAGCTCTCCGAAAGAAACAGGCAGACAGTGTGGCTGAACTCGGAGAACAGATCGACAACCTCCAGCGGGTCAAGCAGAAGCTGGAGAAGGAGAAGAGTGAATACAAGATGGAGATTGATGATTTGTCAAGCAACATGGAGGCTGTGGCTAAAGCAAAGGTACAGTCTTGTTCAAAATAATAGCAGTACAATGTGACTAACCAGAATAATCAAGGTTTTTCGTATATTTTTTTATTGCTACGTGGCAAACAAGTTACCAGTAGGTTCAGTAGATTGTCAGAAAACAAACAAGACCCAGCATTCATGATATGCACGCTCTTAAGGCTGTGCAATTGGGCAATTAGTTGAAAGGGGTGTGTTCAAAAAAATAGCAGTGTGGCATTCAATCACTGAGGTCATCAATTTTGTGAAGAAACAGGTGTGAATCAGGTGGCCCCTATTTAAGGATGAAGCCAACACTTGTTGAACATGCATTTGAAAGCTGAGGAAAATGGGTCGTTCAAGACATTGTTCAGAAGAACAGCGTACTTTGATTAAAAAGTTGATTAGAGAGGGGAAAACCTATAAAGAGGTGCAAAAAATGATAGGCTGTTCAGCTAAAATGATCTCCAATGCCTTAAAATGGAGAGCAAAACCAGAGAGACGTGGAAGAAAACGGAAGACAACCATCAAAATGGATAGAAGAATAACCAGAATGGCAAAGGCTCAGCCAATGATCACCTCCAGGATGATCAAAGACAGTCTGGAGTTACCTGTAAGTACTGTGACAGTTAGAAGACGTCTGTGTGAAGCTAATCTATTTTCAAGAATCCCCCGCAAAGTCCCTCTGTTAAAAAAAAGGCATGTGCAGAAGAGGTTACAATTTGCCAAAGAACACATCAACTGGCCTAAAGAGAAATGGAGGAACATTTTGTGGACTGATGAGAGTAAAATTGTTCTTTTTGGGTCCAAGGGCCACAGGCAGTTTGTGAGACGACCCCCAAACTCTGAATTCAAGCCACAGTACACAGTGAAGACAGTGAAGCATGGAGGTGCAAGCATCATGATATGGGCATGTTTCTCCTACTATGGTGTTGGGCCTATTTATCGCATACCAGGGATCATGGATCAGTTTGCATATGTTAAAATACTTGAAGAGGTCATGTTGCCCTATGCTGAAGAGGACATGCCCTTGAAATGGTTGTTTCAACAAGACAATGACCCAAAACACACTAGTAAACGGGCAAAGTCTTGGTTCCAAACCAACAAAATTAATGTTATGGAGTGGCCAGCCCAATCTCCAGACCTTAATCCAATTGAGAACTTGTGGGGTGATATCAAAAATGCTGTTTCTGAAGCAAAACCAAGAAATGTGAATGAATTGTGGAATGTTGTTAAAGAATCATGGAGTGGAATAACAGCTGAGAGGTGCCACAAGTTGGTTGACTCCATGCCACACAGATGTCAAGCAGTTTTAAAAAACTGTGGTCATACAACTAAATATTAGTTTAGTGATTCACAGGATTGCTAAATCCCAGAAAAAAAAAATGTTTGTACAAAATAGTTTTGAGTTTGTACAGTCAAAGGTAGACACTGCTATTTTTTTGAACACACCCCTTTCAACTAATTGCCCAATTGCACAGCCTTAAGAGCGTGCATATCATGAATGCTGGGTCTTGTTTGTTTTCTGACAATCTACTGAACCTACTGGTAACTTGTTTGCCACGTAGCAATAAAAAATATACTAAAAACCTTGATTATTCTGGTTAGTCACATTGTACTGCTATTATTTTGAACAATACTGTAAATGTCACTAGATGATCATTAAGAAGTACAAAATCTTCTTTACAAACATATTCATATAATCTCTAATCTCTTTAGGGTAATTTAGAGAAGATGTGCCGCACTCTTGAAGACCAGCTAAGTGAAATCAAGGCCAAAAGTGATGAAAATAGTCGCCAGCTGAACGACATGAATGCACAACGAGCAAGACTTCAGACTGAAAATGGTAAGAGAGTAAGCTACACATGTAAAAAAATCTTAAAACAAAGATTCTGTTATTCTATTTCATGCTAATATCTGTAACCTGTTTCTAAGGTGAATTTAGCCGTCAGCTGGAAGAGAAAGAAGCTCTTGTTTCACAGTTAACTAGAGGAAAACAGGCTTTTACTCAGCAAATTGAAGATCTCAAAAGACATGTTGAGGAAGAAGTCAAGGTAGGGTTGCAAATATTATTTTGTTTTGATAATCAAATCATTTGTTTTATATATATATATATATATATATATATATATATATATATATATATATCCAATCCATTGTGTAGATGGTGGAGTGTTTAAAATCCCAAAATATGCCACCCTATAGGCCAAGAATGCTCTGGCCCACGCGGTTCAGTCTGCACGCCATGACTGTGATTTGCTCAGAGAGCAGTACGAGGAGGAGCAGGAGGCCAAAGCTGAACTCCAGCGTGGAATGTCTAAAGCCAACAGTGAGGTGGCCCAGTGGAGAGCCAAATATGAGACGGATGCCATTCAACGCACTGAAGAGCTTGAGGAATCCAAGTAAATACAGCAAAGAAAAAAGTCTTCAGTACCCTACATTTAATTTCACAAATATTAGTAAGGTTTCATCATCTAACACCACTTTCTTCAGGAAAAAGCTGGCACAGCGTCTGCAGGATGCTGAAGAATCCATTGAGGCAGTGAACTCCAAGTGTGCCTCTCTGGAAAAGACCAAACAGAGACTGCAGAGTGAAGTAGAGGACCTCATGATTGATGGGGAGAGGGCAAATGCATTGGCTGCCAACCTTGACAAGAAGCAGAGAAACTTTGACAAGGTGAGAAGGGTGTGAATAATCTTCAGATCTAGCCCGTGAACCATGGACTTGACTCATTAATAATGACTACATTTCTTCTTCAGGTCCTAGCAGAGTGGAAACAGAAGTATGAGGAAAGCCAGGCTGAACTAGAAGCTGCTCAGAAAGAAGCTCGTTCTCTCAGCACTGAGCTTTTCAAAATGAAGAACTCCTATGAGGAAGCTCTTGACCACCTCGAGACCCTGAAGAGGGAGAACAAGAATCTGCAACGTAAATGGCACTTTTATTATTACAGCAAGGATTTTAAAAAACATATGCTTTAAAAAAATTAAAGATATACAATCAATTTTTAAATACTTTCAGAGGAGATTTCTGACCTCTCTGAGCAGCTTGGAGAGACTGGAAAGAGCATTCATGAGTTAGAGAAAGCCAAGAAGACAGTGGAGTCTGAGAAAGCAGAGATCCAGACTGCACTAGAAGAAGCTGAGGTGCCATTCCTTTGCTACAATACTGACATCACACCAGTGCTTTGAACAATATTAAAACATTGTATATGTAGTGGTTCAAAAGCTTAAATTAATGTTATTATTTCCTTCATACGCAGTCACAAATATACCGCCATACTCTGGAGCCATAAAGTACAATTTGACAAGTTTAAAAAGTAAGTAAATTATTTCCTTTTTCCTTGCAGGGCACCCTGGAGCATGAAGAGTCCAAGATTCTCCGTGTGCAGCTGGAGCTGAACCAGGTGAAGAGCGAGATCGACAGGAAGCTGGCTGAGAAGGATGAGGAGATGGAACAGATCAAGAGGAACAGCCAAAGAGTGTTGGATTCCATGCAGAGCACTCTGGACTCTGAGGTCAGGAGCAGAAACGATGCCCTGAGAGTCAAAAAGAAGATGGAGGGAGATCTGAATGAGATGGAGGTCCAGTTGAGTCATGCCAACCGCCAGGCTGCTGAGGCCCAGAAACAGCTCAGGAACGTCCAAGGACAACTCAAGGTATCTCTCTGTAGAATGAAGAGTTTAGGTGTTTGATCATATGAACATGACACATGAATTAACTGAAGCATGACCTGCAACTAACAAAGAAAGAACATTTCCACAGGATGCCCAACTGCACCTTGATGAAGCTGTCAGAGGACAGGAGGACATGAAGGAGCAGGTGGCCATGGTGGAGCGCAGGAATGGCCTGATGCAAGCAGAGATTGAGGAGCTGAGAGCTGCACTGGAGCAAACAGAGAGAGGACGCAAAGTGGCTGAGCAGGAGCTGGTGGATGCCAGCGAGCGTGTGGGACTGCTGCACTCACAAGTACAAAAAGATTATTAATTACTAAGAGCAAATTCAGATCACATGACAAATTACTAGTTAAATATACACTAAACTACATTAAATCCTGCAGAATACGAGTCTTATTAACACCAAGAAGAAGCTTGAGACTGATCTGGGCCAAGTTCAAGGTGAGGTGGACGATGCAGTCCAGGAGGCCAGAAATGCAGAGGAGAAGGCCAAGAAGGCCATCACTGATGTGAGTTTTTGCATTACGCTACTCTAATTTAAACAGTTCTTTGACTTTGTATGTTTAGCTGCATGTGATAACAAAGAGAACATTCATGGAAGCTAAATCTATCTGTACTGGTAAGCTTATTTTCATTGGCCTATATTTCAGGCTGCCATGATGGCTGAGGAGCTGAAGAAGGAGCAGGACACAAGTTCTCACCTGGAGAGGATGAAGAAGAACATGGAGGTGACTGTCAAAGACCTGCAGCACCGTCTGGATGAGGCTGAGAGTCTGGCCATGAAGGGTGGAAAGAAACAGCTCCAGAAACTGGAGTCCAGGGTAAATTACAGACTAAATACAGTCTTAGGGTGTACTCATACTAGGAACGGTTGCCTTCTAACGAGCCAGAGTGTCATTATACCCCTTCCCCACTCCACCGCTGGCCTGCACTTACATTGTTTTTAGCATTTTGTGCTGCAGCAGGCTTTAGTCATTACAATTCAACTTTTGTTTTGAAGAAAAGCACTTTGGCTGTTAGACTATCTAATACATTTATCACTTATGCAGTGTAATTATTTTCATTTAATTGTGCTGTACATATCAGAAAATGATTATGGATTCAGATGGCACTGATGGAGCAATTTGCAGCTAAACTCACAATTACTCAGTACTCAAATTAACTAAAAATGGCTACTTTTCAAGTTTACATATTTGTGTATAAAGTATGAAATTAGCGCACACACAGTTAGTAGCTGTCCCGTCCTCCGGTGCAGTTAGCGATCACACTACATGCGTATCGTGCCAGAGCCCAAATGAACCCTGCTCTAGCTCACCTCTTCAAGCGGGCCAGGACATGGTTCAGAGTGATCACAATAATGAATCAAAAGAACCAGACATTGGGGGTGCACAGCTATATAATATAACTCTCTACTGAAGGTGCATGAGTTGGAGGCTGAAGTTGAAGCTGAACAGAGACGTGGAGCAGACGCTGTGAAAGGAGTGCGCAAATATGAAAGGAGAGTGAAGGAGCTCACCTACCAGGTAAAACTACACACAAATTAAATATTTACTACCTTTCATGATGATATACATAGTTTAACCGAGACCATGAACAATTTTTACACCCAAAGACTGAGGAAGACAAGAAGAATGTGACTCGACTGCAGGATCTGGTAGACAAGCTACAGCTGAAAGTGAAGGCATACAAACGCCAAGCTGAAGAAGCTGTAAGTCTAATGTCAATGTCTTGAGTGTGAAGCTTTGACATTTTCTATTTTAATACACTCAGTGCCATGAGTGCAATGCTCTGAAAGGGGTTGGATATCTTGTGTAATCCTAACAGGAGGAGCAGGCCAACACTCACCTGTCCAGGTACAGGAAGGTGCAGAATGAGCTGGAGGAGTCTCATGAGCGCGCGGACATCGCCGAGTCCCAGGTCAACAAGATGAGAGCCAAGAGCCGTGAAGCTGGGAAGGTAACAACAGATGATGATTATACAGAGAAAAGTTACTTTTATACATAAAATCTATTAAACATTTTCAACAAAATATGTATTTTTTAATTGATTATTTTATTTATTCATTTTTTTGCTTCTTTTAAGACTAAAGCTGAAGAATGAAGACAAGAAACTACACATACAAGCAAGCTTATGACTGACTTGTGCTGAGTTCTTATGTGTCCATTAAATGGCAGAGTTTGACTTCGTTCTTCTTTATTTTTTCAACTTTCAAACTTCATCACATACTCAGTCGCTGTTTTAAAAGACAACTCATGAGGCATGATATGGCAAAGATCACAAATGCAGAGTACTGAATAATACTATTGTAATACTGACATAAAGAACCCAAAAATGAAAAGCAGGAGAAAAAAAAAAAAAAACTAAACTGGGAACAGCCTGAACTTCAAAACAAAAATGTGAACTTCTCTTTTTATGACACTTTGGATGAAAATGTCTGCTAAGTGCATAAATGTAAATGTGTTGGCATAAACAAAGAGTCAGTGGCAAATAAGAACACAAAATACTCAAGGAGACAAAAGAAAATTGGTATATTTATGCACTGTAAAAATGCATTATAATGACAACAAAGGAAATAGCAAAAATACAAAGGGAAGGAGAAACAGGAACACAGAAAAGTGAAGACCAAAACAGCCTGCCATATCACCCTATGGCCCACTGAAGCTAAGCAGGGTCGAGCCTGGTCAGTACCTGGATGGGAGCGTTTGGAAAAATAGGTTGCTGCTAGAAGAGGTGTTAATGAGGCCAGCAGGGGGCGCTCACCCTGTGGTCTGTGTGGGTCCTAACACCCGACGGGGACAAAATACTGTAAAAAGCACCGTTCTTTGGATGAGATGTTAAACCGTGGTCCTGACTCTCTGTGGTCATTAAAAATCCCATGGCACTTCTCGTAAAGTGTAGGGGTGTAACCCCGGTGTCAGTGCCAAATTCTCTCCACTGGCCCTTGTCAGTCATGGTCTCCTAATAACCCCATTCACAGATTTGGCTCGATCTCTCTCTCCTCTCCACCTGTAGCTGGTGTGTGGTGAGTGCACTGGCACCAATGTACTGTGGCTGCCGTCGCATCATCATGTGGATGCTGCACATTGGTGGTGTTTGAGGAGAGACCCCCTCACATGATTGTGAAGTGATTTGCATGCACAGCAATACACAGTAAAGCGCTATATAAATGCCTCATTCATTCACAGCAAAACTTCAAAATAAGTTTGCTTTCAAAATGTTGCATTTCAAAGCATACCAAAATTAATGTGCAGAGCCATTGAGAAAGTTGTAGTAACATGATTTGATCTTCCTGCCATGTGGGCAACTCGTTCATGGAGCTCTGAATAGTTCCAAACAGCTCTTTGCTGTCTATAGGTTTGAATGGGTTAAATCGGGATAGACAGCAGTTTCACTATATTTGTAGCAATTTCTAGTACTTATGTGCATTGATAACTATGCTGACTTCACTTTACAATAACATTTCATTCTTGGGAGTAATAAAAATACAGCATTGATATGTTCTCATAGCCCTTAGCAGTTGTATGTGACCAAACACCTTAAGTGTAAATTTTAATCAATTAAATAATTGTATTATATTTTCTTTCAGTTCTATTTATTTATTATTTTGAGGAGATTTTTGGCACTAAATGATATATGCATGACCTAATTTGTTTATTATTTATATAATTATGTAGCATTTAGGGTTAAATGGGGAAAACATTTTTAAATTCCAGTGCAAAGAGAAAAATAATATGCATATGTAATGCCATGGTTTAACCACTGGATGCCCATCTGGCCATTTAATAAATGTAGTCTACATGTATTTAGCACTAGTCTAGTTGCTCAAAATAATTTTGTCAGTCATAATTGCTTATTTATTTTTTTAGGTTTTTGCATAGACAAACATTAAACACTTGATTTTAGTTTAGATTTTATATATATATAAATTCATTTTAACAAGGTTAATTACTTACTTCCAAGTGTTATTTTGTGATATTCAAATTACCATACAACATAATATAATATTATAAAAAGCAAGCATATATGGAATTAAACCAATAATAATAAAAAAGGTTTAAAATTATGGTATAAAAAACCCCACAAGGCAACCAATTGCATTCAGCGAAACCCTGTATTGTATTCACTGAAACTCATTCAACCTCCTACAGAGAGAGAAAGATTACAGAAATGTTAAAACTTAAAAATATGACAGCTAGTATTTTGCTATGGTGTTTTTCATATTATTTAACTGCAATTATAAATTAACTGTCTATTATCTAATGATAAACATTTAATATAATGTGTATCATAAAATGCCGCTTCTGGCAAGATTTCCAAACTGACAGCTAAATAGTAAAAGGATTTCGCAGTTGATTTTGATATTCTAGGTATTATCAAATTGCGAGAGTTTTGAGAATGCAGCAGACTTGGAGGATTATAATGTAATAAGAACTTGTTCAATTACTGATGTGCTAACCATTCAGGGCTTTACAAGTAACAAGTAGGGATGGGCGGATCGATCCTTAAGTATCGATACTTTCGATACTGATGTTTTATCTAAAGGATCGATCCTCACAAAAAAAATATCGAATCGAATCTGTATTTTTTAACCATTCATTTTATTTACTTATCAATAAATTTGGGGCATAAAATAAGCTTCTAAGAGGAAAAATAGACTATATTAGCAAATAATTGTGTTGGATAGAACCATTTCTCCTGCTCATCAGAACAGAGTTTGCTGCTCACGCATGACTCAAAGTGCTTGTTCAAACAGGGCTGCATTTTCCAAAAGCATCAGAAGCATTAGTAAATCTTAAGAAACCATTGCCACATTATTACATTACATTACATAACATTGTTACTATATATAAAATTAATTCTGAAAAATGCATCACGGTTTCCACACAAATATGAAGCAGCAATAAAATAAATGTTTTTTGAGCAGCAAATATTATAAATATTTCTGAAGGATCATGTAACACGTCCGGCTGTACAAGTTCAGCTTTGATCACAGATACATTTTAAATTACATTTTAAAATATATTTATATATATAAAACATTTTTATTCTTATTGTTATATTACTGCTTTTAATGTTTGTTTGTTCAAATAAGCGCAGCCTTGGTGAGCATGAGACTAAAGAAATATTATAAAATCTTACTTCAAACTTTTGTGTACATGTAACGTTTATTTTAAATTGGCTAATTTGTGCAAGTAAATTTATTTAAACTGGTTGTTAAAAGTTCAAATGGACTGTGTGGATTGCTGTTAAGAAATATGTCAGAAAGGTAACACTTTAGAATACTGCTTCTTACTGCATAACTAATAAGGAATTATTGAAGAACTAACATGTCATTTTTCATTAACACTTACCTCACTACTGTAAACTACTAAGGAAGATATGTTAATTAATCAGTATGTAATACAATTTTATGACTGTGTTAAGTAACAGTTGGCTAATCAATAACAAATGAATTCTGTCATACCTAGTGAAGAACTACTATTAATTATCTACTAGCTAGGGTTCAAGAAAAATAACTATGAAGTAACTACTAATGAATAGTTATACACAATTTCATTGAATTGTGACCCTTTCATATAAAAGTTATTAGCAGCAGTAGTAGTATAAAAATGCTATATTAATAAATGCAAGACATTTAACAGAGGTTCTGCCTGTGTGGTGAATTGTTTTTTGAGTGTGTTTTGTAAGAAATCAGCTTCCAGTAGGAACCCCACCATGACCCCAATGCCTTGCGATAATTACCTTAGTTTTTATATTTTTATATATATCTATTTATATGTATGTGTGCCTCATCAGCATATACCACTTTACCATTAATGTAATTTCTTTATGTATGGCAAAGCCTGAGGAAAAGTGAAAATACAGGTAACCAATTAGTAATTAATAAAGAATTATCAAATAATTCTGCTGGACTTATTTTGAACCTGAAACATTAGGCCTACTCTAAAGCGAAAATATTGGGAACCCATTAGTAATTTATAAAGAATTATTAGATAATTCCTCAATAATTACTTAGAACCTGAAACAGTATTCTAAAGTGAAAACATAGGGAACCCATTAGTAATTAATAAATAATTATCAAATAAATTTTCATTTAGTCATTTCATTCAGTCATTGTGATATAAAAAAAGGAAAAAGAAATATGGGCACAAAGATGAAAGTGTCAATTTTCAGAATTTGTAACTCTGTTGTCCTCTGTCTATACAGTATAAGCTTTCCAACTGAAGAGAGATGAACCTTTGAGCTATTTCAGAGAAATGGTTTATCGTTGGTTTATCATCTACATTCTCTTCATTAGTCAAGATTCATATGCACAATTCATGCCAAATTGACAAAGAGTCTAATAATAATGTGTAAAAATAAAAATAAAAATTGTGCTTGGCAGTTTATGACAACTAGATTAACCATTTTGCATTTAATGGCTTATACGATGAACTAAAGACTAGATGTTTTGAGGGGTAAGACTTTTGCACAGAAAACTATATAATACATTTTGAGCAACATGACATTAGCAACTGATAATGTAGGAAACCGCAGATAAATGTGTGTAATCAATTGCATGAATGTACAAAAGCAATCGCAACTTGTTCAAAAGAACAAGAAACTGGTTTTATGATGTGTATAAATGACTAGATGATGTGGAGTTTGTACAAGTAGTTTTGAGAATTTCATTTCTGATTTGAGAAATGCACCAAAGTGACTGAGAAAAACTGTAACATATAAATCAGCAAAATCTAGAGCAAGTCAACAGTTTATTACTTTTTATCTATTTATTTATTTCAAAAGTACAGTAAATTGAAAAAACAACAACAAAAAAAACAAAACAAAACAAAAAAAAAAACAGAGTACTTACTGAGAAATCTTACAGTAATGTCATGATAGGTCAAATAAGTCTTCAATGTGGCCTGGATGTGTAACCTAAACTTAATAATATAATCATGAGCTCACTGTGTTATATTTATGATTTGTCCATATATGAACATGCTGTTTATAACTTTGAGAGTCATTTATGGCCATGAAATAAGATTCGTATGTGCAGTGATCACAGGTTTAATTGCCCAAAGACGTCTGCCAGATATATGTATATATCATTTTTTTTCATTTGCAAGGACTGTCACAGTCCATCTTTGGTAATTAAAGAGGAAATAATATGGATGCTAAATATCCAAAAACAAATAGTTATTAATATGATAGTTGCCCGAAACATAGGTTGTATATTACCTTTAATCAAAAGTAAAAACTTTTAGTCATAGGTTAGTCTTGCTTTCACCTCTAAAAGCATATAGTGGTGACAGCTGACTGCTTCTTCACATCTGAACCAAGTTCCTCCTCTTTGCCAAGATTGAAATAAGATACAACATTGAAATAAGAGCTCAGTGACATTAATAAAAAAATTAAAATTAAACATTGTAAACAAGCACTCAGCAAGAAAGACTACATTAAAAAGAAGATACACAACATAAGAAAAACCTTAACTGTTAAACTTATATACCATATAAGTGTATTATCCAAATGTCTATGATTAATATGTTATTTCTTTAAAATGTAAACATGTAAACACCATGAATTTAAGTATAGAAAGGCTGTTGATTTGATCTAAAACACGAGAATAAGTAAAATATCACATGCTCCAGCAAACCAACAAAACAATTAAATGACAACATGTTGCTATTTTCCATCAGGACTGAGATGCATCATCATAAACCATGTAGAATAACATTACCAAATCCAGCTGGACAGTTCAGCTGAGTCTTCAGTAAAGATACTATATAAATGACAACCTCTGATTGAAGCACAGTTGACATCAAAACTGGTGAGTCACTGTCTATCTATCTATCTATCTATCTATCTATCTATCTATCTATCTATCTATCTATCTATCTATCAGTATTTAGTATATAGTCATCTATAATTTGTATTTTTCAGAATCCATAACTAGACGGCTTCGATTTCTATCTGCGCATAATACTCAAGGTAAAGAACTTCCCAACTGATGGTGACAATATTATATGTTTGGATGTTTCACTGATTGAAATGTATTAGGAGAGTTAGAGTTAAAAGTTAGACAATGACAATCAAAAAGTGAATCTAATGAAGTATATCAGCATGGTGATGTCAGTTGTACTCTACAGTGAAGTACAGTCATGGGAGATGGTGAAATGGAGTGTTTCGGCCCGGCGGCCATTTACCTCCGGAAGCCAGAAAGAGAGCGACTCGAGGCTCAGACCATCCCCTTCGATGCCAAAACAGCATTCTTCGTGACAGATGCTGCAGAGATGTACTTGAAAAGTACTCTTATTAGTATAGAGGGTGGCAAAGCTACTGTCAAAACTCACTGTGGGAAAGTAAGTATCATAGATTTAACAAACAAAAACTATTTCATGTGACTGTGCTTGAGTCTTCAGAGGTTAAAGTTTATCACTTTAATAGTGTAGAAATGTGTGTACAAAAAGTCTAAACAATGTTCATTACAGACTGTCACAGTAAAAGAAGATGAAATCTTCCCAATGAATCCTCCCAAGTTTGACAAAATGGAGGACATGGCCATGATGACCCACCTCAATGAGCCTTCTGTGCTGTTTAACCTCAAAGAGCGTTATGCAGCATGGATGATCTATGTAAGTTAATCATAATTTATTCCTGGAATAGGGCAACAACATTGTAAAACTGGACGATCTCCATTTCAGACCTACTCTGGCTTGTTCTGTGCCACTGTCAATCCATACAAATGGCTCCCAGTGTACGACGCAGTTGTTGTGGCTGGATACAGAGGCAAAAAGAGGATTGAAGCCCCACCTCACATCTTCTCCATCTCTGACAACGCCTACCAGTTCATGCTCACTGGTGAGTGGATTGCAGCAGTCTCAACAAATGACAGTTAAAAATACAATGAAAAAAATACACTTTATAATAACTAATGTGAATTATTAGTGTATTATTTATTGTCTATAATTTGCTGTTTTGATGAGTTTATAGAAAGCTAAATTAACTCAATGCTCCATAAACAATAATATGTATCTTGTATCTTCTATATGTACTTATATGAATAAATAATTGAAATCTTAACTTTAGGATATAGCCTATTAATCTAAAAACGTAAACGTAAACATAAAAAATTAAAAAAAGAGGGGGGGGGGCTTCCTTCACAAACACTTTATAGCTTCAAGTTACTACAGAGTGCTAGCTATTTTATATATCCTTTTACAGTTTTTCTCAGTCACTTTGGTGCATTTCTCAAATCAGAAATGAAATTATCAAAACTACTTGTACAAACTCCACATCATCTAGTCATTTATACACATCATAAAACCAGTTTCTTGTTCTTTTGAACAAGTTGCGATTGCTTTTGTACATTCATGCAATTGATTACACACATTTATCTGTGGTCTCCTACATTATCAGTTGCTAATGTCATGTTGCTCAAAAAGTATTATATAGTTTTCTGTGCAAAAGTCTTACCCCTCAAAACATCTAGTCTTTAGTTCATCGTATAAGCCATTAAATGCAAAATGGTTCATCTAGTTGTCATAAACTGCCAAGCACACTTTTTATTTATTTTTTTTACACATTATTATTAGACTCTTTGTCAATTTGGCATGAATTGTGCATATGAATCTTGACTAATGAAGAGAATGTAGATGATAAACCAACGATAAACCATTTGTCTGAAATAGCTCAAAGGTTCATCTCTCTTCAGTTGGAAAGCTTATACTGTATAGACAGAGGACAACAGAGTTACAAATTCTGAAAATTGACTTATTTTCATCTTTGTGCCCATATTTCTTTTTCCTTTTCTATATCATAATGGCACTGTAAAATATTTTTTCATTATTATTATTATTTTTTGGTCAGACCACTAGTAAAAGTGTTACTGGGAATTCAATCCAGTCTCTTTCAGTCAATATCCCACATACAGTCATGTGTAAATGTGTACTTTTGTAATGATTATATGGCATACAGAAGCATATGGCATACTGTTCAATACAGTAACTGTCAGCCAAAATGTTGCCATAGTTTACATCAGAACATCCCTCCAGAGTACACTGTTATATTGACATCATGACTAAGCAATCTGTCTCATCCGTAAACTATGACACAAGGACTTCTGATGGCACTAACATGTTCATTGACACAGATATTTATTCCTGAGAGACGAACTAAGGATTTTGAGCAAGAGATTGGCTTTTGCAGGTAATCCATGGTGTTTTTCTCTTTGTACGAGTTGTTTTGAGAAATGCACTTACTGTTTTGCAAATCTCAAGAATGATTCGAGAAATGTACCAAAGCGACTTATAAAAACGGTAATATTTTATGGTTTAATTTCAGATCGTGAGAACCAGTCTGTCCTGATTACGTGAGTAAATATTCTTCTGCTGACACAACCTGAAGCTTTTCAATTTTTAATTGTAAATCAGTAAAAGATCTAGGACTAAATGATGATCTCATATAAATCTCCAGTGGAGAATCTGGTGCAGGAAAGACTGTGAACACAAAACGTGTCATTCAGTACTTTGCAACTGTTGCGATGGCTGGTCCAAAGAAGACAGACTCTGGCCCTGGAAAAATGCAGGTTAGTGAATATCTGTTCTAGACAATGTTATGCATGACATGACGTGTTTTTGATTCACCTCCTGACTCTCCACTGTGCTACAATTACATCTAGGGATCTCTGGAGGACCAGATCATTGCAGCCAACCCTCTGCTGGAGGCTTATGGTAACGCCAAGACTATAAGGAATGACAACTCCTCTCGTTTTGTAAGTTGCACCTATGAATCATCATTTATAACATCATACATTTTCAATCATCAACAGCTGAGCTTTTATCAACGATTTCAATCTAGGGTAAATTTATCAGGATTCACTTTTCGGGCACTGGTAAACTGGCAAAAGCAGATATTGAAACTTGTAAGTCAACACAGCTTTCAGCCAAACATTTTATTTGGAGTACAAGATGTGGGTTAATCAATTGAACACAACGTATTTTTTCCCCATTTTTTTCTTGGAAAGATCTGCTAGAAAAGTCAAGGGTAACATTCCAGCTGTCGGCTGAAAGGAGTTATCACATCTTCTACCAGCTCATGACTGGACACAAGCCAGAGCTGCTCGGTGAGAAATCTACAGGATTGTGTTTCCACTTATTTCTATGTTTGAGAGCACTGGCAACATACTGCACTTCAATTCTTTACAGAGGCCCTGCTCATCACCACCAACCCTTACGACTATCCAATGATCAGCCAGGGTGAAATCACTGTCAAGAGCATCGATGATGTGGAGGAGTTCATTGCCACAGATGTATGTGGACAGCTGAAATAATATTATTATTAGTAGTATTTTTAGATTTTATGCAAAATTTCTGAGCAAACATCAGAAAAACACCAGCTTGAACTGAATACTGCATGACAGTATAAAATACACCAATAAACAATATGATTTATTTGGTCTTTGTAAAAACAGACTGCCATTGACATTCTTGGCTTCACTGCTGATGAGAAGATAAGCATCTACAAGCTGACAGGTGCTGTGATGCATCATGGGGCCATGAAGTTCAAACAGAAGCAGAGAGAGGAGCAGGCCGAACCTGACGGCAATGAGGGTAAGATCAAATTATAGCACAACTGAACATATAAACATTCACTTAATTAGCAACAATAATGCATAGAAATCTGCTTCCTTAGCGGCTGATAAAATCGCCTACCTCATGGGCATCAACTCCGCTGACATGCTGAAAGCTCTGTGTTACCCCAGAGTGAAGGTCGGGAATGAGATGGTGACCAAAGGCCAGACAGTACCACAGGTGAAGACTTCATCGACACATTTAACTTGTGGATACAGTGAGAAATGTCTCAGACATAGTCATCGTGAGAAGTAAGGGTACTAATATAATCGACACTGACCTTTGAATTTCTCAGGTGAACAATGCAGTCTCTGCACTCTGCAAGTCTGTCTATGAGAAAATGTTCTTGTGGATGGTCGTCCGTATCAATGAGATGTTGAACACGACGAATCCTAGAGAGTACTACATCGGTGTGCTGGACATCGCTGGATTTGAGATCTTTGATGTGAGTGTCAGTCATTAATGTCTCTAAAAGAATCAAGACATAAAAGACAACAGTCAGTTGCAATAACTGCATCTGTTGAATTATCAGTATAACAGCTTGGAGCAGCTTTGCATCAACTTCACAAATGAGAAACTGCAACAGTTCTTCAACCACACCATGTTTGTTCTGGAGCAAGAGGAGTACAAGAAAGAAGGCATTGAATGGGCGTTCATTGACTTTGGTATGGACTTGGCTGCATGCATTGAGCTCATTGAGAAGGTAAGAGGATATTCATTAAATAAAAATAACTATTCTCACTGTGCCTGTACTTGAGTGTGAATATTTCTTCAACAGCCAATGGGAATCTTCTCCATCCTCGAAGAGGAGTGCATGTTCCCAAAGGCTACAGACACAAGCTTCAAAAACAAGCTGCATGACCAGCATTTGGGCAAATGTGCAGCTTTCCAGAAGCCCAAGCCTGCCAAAGGGAAGGCAGAGGCCCACTTCTCTCTGGTGCACTACGCCGGCACTGTGGACTACAACATTAGTGGCTGGCTGGAAAAGAACAAGGATCCACTGAACGACTCTGTCGTGCAACTTTACCAGAAGTCAGCACTCAAAGTGCTGGCCTTGCTGTATGTCGCTGTGCCAGAAGGTACAAACATCTGCATTTCCTCAATTCCTTTGTGTTTTAATTATGTACCTGCTTACACAAAAAAGAAAACAAGAATGAGATCATCAGAGCACAACAAACTTGTGACCACAGATTTTGTAGTTTCACATTATGAAGTATATCTATTCAGGAGAACAGTTAGATTCAACAATAGACAGCAACACAAAATAAAAAAAAAATTATGTCATTGATATACATCAGATACAGCTGGAAAGAAAGGAGGCAAGAAGAAGGGTGGTTCCTTCCAGACGGTGTCTGCAGTTTTTAGGGTAAACAGATTCTCTCTCTTATTGAAGTTGGTGAATTTTTCAACATTACAGATTAGATTAATCACAAATATTTCCACAGGAGAACTTGGGTAAGCTGATGACTAACCTGAGGAGCACTCACCCTCACTTTGTGCGCTGCTTGATTCCTAATGAATCCAAGACTCCAGGTAATCTTGATACTTGAAGGATCAAGTACATCACAGTTTTGAAAAAAAAAAAGAAATGTCTGGAACCTTAAGAACATTTGCATTTCAGGTCTGATGGAGAACTTCCTGGTTATCCACCAGCTCAGGTGTAATGGTGTGCTGGAGGGCATCAGAATCTGCACGAAGGGTTTCCCCAGCAGAATCCACTACGGTGACTTCAAGCAGAGGTACAGACATCTTTTTGCAACTTCTTACTTAGAGTTGATGTATCACCTAATCTTAACTTCCTTACATATTTCACAAGAATAATACTTTCCCCTAAATGTCCCCTAGATACAAAGTATTAAATGCAAGCGTCATCCCTGAGGGACATTTCATTGACAACAAAAAGGCTACAGAGAAACTCTTGGGCTCTATTGATGTTGACCACACCCAATACAAATTTGGACACACCAAGGTGAGCTGTTCAGCAAAAACACCATGTGGACAAAACTATTTAGACGCTTTCCTACTCATTCTTTACTCTGCTACAACACAATGACATTGTAGAGAATTCAGTCCTTCCAATTGTCCTGCAGCAGTATGTGGAAGGAAGGCCTGACGCTTTTTAACAGGCGTTCAATCTAGACTTTGTATCAGTCAAGTTATTCCACACAAGATTACACAAAGCATTTCTATATGGATCCCACTTTGTGTACCGGACACTGTCAGGCCTCCTCAAACTATTTCATCAAAAAAGAAAGGACAGAATTCTCTCAAATGTCATTCTAATGCAATTCTATACTTCAACACTATACCAGTAATATATTACAAATGTTCTTGTAGGTGTTCTTTAAAGCTGGTCTGTTGGGTACTCTTGAGGAGATGAGAGATGAAAAACTATCAAGTCTGGTTACCATGACTCAGGCTTTGGCCCGAGGATATGTCATGAGGAAGGAGTTTGTCAAAATGATGGAGAGGAGGTACAAATTACAATAATGTTTGCAACACAACTGTTTAATAGCACAGTGTGATAAAAGCTGATTTACTGACTACAATTTACACAGGGAGGCAATTTATTCCATCCAATACAACATCCGCTCATTTATGAATGTTAAACATTGGCCATGGATGAAGGTGTACTTCAAGATCAAGCCTCTTCTGAAGACTGCAGAGAGTGAAAAAGAAATGGCATCAATGAAGGAGAACTTTGATAAAATGAAAGAAGATTTAACAAAGGCATTAGCTAAAAAGAAGGAGCTTGAGGAGAAAATGGTGTCACTTGTTCAGGAGAAAAACGATCTTCTAATGCAAGTAACTTCTGTGAGTATTTCAGCCCTTATTTATCCTAGTATGGATCGTACAGCTTTGAACATAAGTAGGGGTGCACCAATATGAATATGTTGGCCAATACCGATTATTCTTTAAATATGAAAGGCGATAACAGATGTGTTGGCCAATAAATCTACATCCACATTTTACAGAATTTTTGAGAACTTCATTACCAAAAGTCTAAAAGATTACTTTTATTATTAAATAAATATTAGAATTAATTTGATTCTGAAAAATTTCATAGCGCATCACCGCATAATTGGCATGCTGTGACTCACAGCCTGTGAGAAAAAAAAAAAAATAGGCTATTCATGGTTTAAAACAGAAGTAGCCTATATACAATATTGCAATGCACCCGTGCTACAACCCGAATAGTCAGATGTGTTGTGGACACGCTCTTGGCTCTTCCTGTAACAATGTGCTGAAACACGGCCAATAAACCCAAGTAATTTACTAATTTTTTTTATTACGGTAATATTCTCTTTATAATATTTTGTTTATGACATTCCCAATTATTGTGTGCCAAGCTTGAGAGCTGAATGAAAAACGGTAAACTGAGATGCTGCTAGCTTATTTAACTCAAGGAAATGCATCATATATTAAGATATTTATGCAACATAAATATATTACAACTTATATATGTACAAAAAGATGCAACTGCACACGTGAACTCTAACTAATTTATGTGCTAATCAGAATGTGTAACTTCTGTTGCGGATGCACTCTCGGCTCTTCCTGCAACAAAGCGCTGAAACATGGAAACCAAGGAGATCATATATATCAAACAT
Organism: Carassius auratus; assembly: GCF_003368295.1. NCBI lineage: Eukaryota > Metazoa > Chordata > Actinopteri > Cypriniformes > Cyprinidae > Carassius > Carassius auratus. The sequence goes on along the minus strand of NC_039280.1, from coordinate 20,955,859 downwards.
GGATACATGGAAACATCAAACATGGAAACATATATATATATCTCATTCATAGTTATTAATGTTGTAAACTGCTGTTTGAACTGAGTGCGCTGAGCTAAAGATGATCACCAGCAAACTGAAGTGCTTTATTAACCCTCTATATAGCTTAACCACACCCATCCTATAAGAGAAAAATCTGATTTATATGCATAAAATAAACACAATATTACAATGTACAATTGCACAAAAGACTGTAAATTCACAAGCGAACTTAACTGTGCTATTCATGTGTGGATCCATTGTGAATGTGCTCTTCCCTTAACAATACACTAAATGAAAAAATATTCTGTTACCTTATTTTATGATCTCATTATAATATGATAGACTTGCCCTGCACATGTTGCAATTCACTGTATTTTCCTTTTCTAAGTGAATCATATAATATTTCAAGCAATTAAAAACCATGGTGAACAGTGCACATCTGTCTTTGCAGGAAATAATGCATTATTTATTGGCTCTAAGATATTGGTCAAATTCTCTTATCGGTTCAATAGCAATAAGAGAAAGATTACAATTTATCAGCCAATACCGATATGGTAGTGATATATTGTGCATCCCTATATCCCTATATCTAACTATATCCATGTCAACGAACAGGAATCTGAAAACCTCTCTGATGCTGAGGAGAGATGTGAAGGGCTCATCAAAAGCAAGATCCAGCTCGAGGGCAAACTCAAAGAGACAACCGAGAGACTGGAGGATGAGGAGGAAATCAATGCTGAACTGACTGCCAAGAAGAGAAAAACTGGAGGACGAATGCTCCGAGCTGAAAAAGACATAGATGACTGGAGCTCACCTTGGCAAAAGTGGAGAAGGAGAAACATGCAACAGAGAATAAGTCAGTATTTATTTATATATATATATACACACACACAGCATATATGAAGATATT
>NC_039280.1:20723661-20954828 GCF_003368295.1 Carassius auratus | reverse complement strand
TGTGGTGTATTTCGCCGGTTCTCAGAAGAATCACACTCAGTCAGGGGTTTCTCACCGAAGAAAAGACTTTATTTTAAACAAAACAAAGTCGAGAGGACGTTGCAAGGAACTCTCCCGTGCGTTATTTGGTTTTTCCTTATATACATCATACATGGGGCGGTCCCACATAGACATGTCTCCTTTTAGACCATCATAAATCACAAGGGGAGGGGAGGCCTTTAAGGTATGTCTGACCATATGCTTATCTCTGTGCATTCCAGGGCATAGGCAACTTGTCTATTAGATTTTAGGCCTGTAAGAGTTTAATAGAATAATAACTTTAAAACAAAAATGGCTAGATTCACATTGATTATATACTTGATTAATTGAAACTTTACTAATAAAAATCTTCCACATATTCTCCCCTTTGAGACTTAATAAGTCTCACATTTGATTATTCTTATCCAGAGTGCTACTCCATAATCCAGTCATATTAGTTACACTACCTAGTGACTAAATAAGTCACATTGTATTATCACCAGTGACTAGATTATGGAATTCCACTCTGAGGGATTACTGGACCAAACATCTCTCTCCTTATTTGACGAGGAGGGAGTAAAAGATCCAGTCTCCCAAATTCCTTCTTTAATAGTACACAATGTTAAAAGCGTGAGCGTGTAATTGGTTCAGCACTTGCCTGTGGTTATCACAGTTATGTATAAAAGACATAAAATACATACATTACATCAATAATTGAATATCACAAGATTATAAAAGTTGATCTTCGGCTCAGATACTTTATGTATCGTAGAGAGCCTCCCTGGGCCAAAGTTCAACTGGCACTTATATCCAGGGTATGGTTAACCCTTAGACATCTTCATCATCCTCAGAGTTGATAGAACTATCGTCCAAAGTTTGCTCATTCAAGTTCAGTTTGTTTAGCCATCCTTCATAATATTCCTCCAGACTCTTTTCAATGATCCTTTGTTGATTAATTGGGACTTTTATCACTCCCATTTGCTTAACAGTAGCATTGATGATTAATGATCTTAATAAAGGTAATACACAGCAAAATAATAATCCTCCTATTAATATGGCAACTCCTAAAAACATTCCTAGTTTAACAAACCATGCTCCCCATGCTCCAAATTTCACATCAATCCAATCCCAAATGTGTTGGTCTCTTCCGGCATTTGTTGTAATTTCATTTCTTAATTTTTTAATTTTTGTCATAACTTCACTGAAAGCTCCTCCAGGGGCGGTGTTATTTGGGATAAATGTACAACATTGATCTCCAAACATAACACAAACTCCTCCCTTGTCTGCCAAGAGCCAATTAAGAGCCTGTCTATTTTGCCATGTCATTCTGCTTGTTGCATGCACTTGGTCGCCTAGTAAAGTTTAAGCCTCATCAGTATAATTAATGAATCTTTGTTGATTATAATAGATATAATTAATCCACTCTGTATTTTTGTTTGGTGTGATCCAAACCAGGATTGACTCAAAACCTCCTTTTATTTCACTTCTTGCCTTGAATTTATTAGGAATTCCTCTTGGCTGTCCAATTGAGTCTAAATATACATCGGGGTCTGGCTCGTATCCTCTTTTAGTTCTATTGTTTTCCTTGTTTGTGCTCTGTTCTGTTCCCCATTGTGCCATGCTAACTTCTTGAAGTAACCGTACTCTTACACATATACCTTTCCATCCAACTGGTAAAGACGGCAATAATATTTCACCTCCACAGATCCAAAAGAAAATCTGCTATTATTAATGATTGATCTTCATAAATTTCTATTGGAGGTAAGGCTATAGTTTGATTTTCACATTTTTCAGGTGCTATCTTACTTCCTTTTAGTTGTTCCGAATGCTAAAAGATCTGGAGCTCTAGAAGGAACTCCTGATTTCCAAGAATTTTTTCTTATCTATATACCAAATAATAGCACATCTTCCTTTAAAATTTACCCACATCTTGGGTTCCTTTTGGTTTATGGAAACACTCATATTCTTGTTTATAATCTATGCTATACCATTTTGGAATCTCTACTTTTTGTTTTTCAATTTTTATATTTTGACCGATATCTGAATACTGACACCAGGATCCCCAGAGTGGTCTAAAGAAATAATCTGTTAATTTAGGATTTCCTAAAAATCCAAGGCATTCGGCAATACAATATGGCCTGGTAAAATCTGTTAAATGACAAAAGTTTCTTCCAAATTGGGCACATTTTCGGTAGTCATATGGATTTGGTATGGCTATTACTTTGTTTAACGGAGATTTGGAGCACAGCAAGCAATTTTCTTTTCCTGTTTCTTTAGCTGTAAAGGCTGCCCATTTATACCATTCATTATTTTGGGCTGTATCCCATAATGCATCAATTTGACTAACGTCTTCATCACCTTGAACATCATAATCAATGTCTCTACGATTTTTGATTATCGTTGGTTCTGTTGGGTTGATCACATTATCACTTTTGTTCAAAGGTTGTAAAGTCAATTGAAGGGAAGTCAGGTTGCTTTCTATCGGTTGAGTTTGAGTCTGCATTATGAGATTCATTAGGCATAGAATGGTCTTCAGACATGTTGTCAGACTTATTCTCTGTCCTCTCCAGTTTGTCTGACAGGAGGAAAGAGCTCTCGTCAGTTTGCACTTCATCATGTGTCTCTGATTCTTCCTCATTGCTCTCTCCTGTATTGTCTGGTTGTCTGCTTTCCTTTCTTTCTGCCTTTCCTGTGGGAACTCTAGTACAGTGGTTTAGATGATACCAGGTTGTGCTTCCCTCCACTTGGACTGCTGTTGGAGTAGCTCTCACCACTGTGTAGGGTCCTTCTCTCCTGGGCTCATTCCATTTTCTCCGGAATACCCTCAGATAAACTTGGTCCCCTGGAACAACTGGACAGACCGTCTCCGATTCCTCACTGGGCTCTTTTCTTTTTTCCTGTAAATAGATAGCTTTATGTATGGCAGTTAGTTTCTTCATATAAGAGCGAAGTTCCATTTGTAATTGTTCTAGAGGAGGTCCTTTATAGGGACCTCTACAATATGGCACAGGCATGGGTCGACCCGTAAGCATTTCATGCGGTGTTAAGTGTGTGCTCCTGTTAGTTTGCATGCGATAGCTCATTAGTGCGAGCGGTAATGCATCAATCCAATTAAGTTTAGTACTTTCACATATTTTGTTTATTTTAGCCTTGATAACTCCATTAACCCTCTCCACTATCCTTGTGACTGAGGTCTATAAACGCATCCTAGTCTCGGTTTTATTCTTAATTGTTGCAACACTTGTTTCACAGTTTTTTGTATGAATGCCGACCCATTATCTGAACTTATTTCTGATGGAATTCCAAATCTAGGAATTACCTCTCTTGTTAGGAATTTAATTACAGTTCCTGCTCCTAGATCCGCGGATGGTACTGCTTCCACCCATCTGCTAAACCTGTCTATGATAACAAGCATGTATCTTTTGCCTTGTACACGCTTTATCATATCCACATAATCACATACAAGATGTTTAAAGGGGCCTTCAGGTGTTGGAATATGGCCTATTGGTGTCACCATGCCTTTTCTTACATTGTATTTAGCACATACTTCACATGTGGACAAAAATTCATCCACCATTGCATATAAATAAGGAGACCAATATCCTTGCTGTTTAATTTTTCTTACTACTTCTCCCCTTGCACAATGGTCAAAACCATGTGCATCTGTAATAAGAATATTCAACAGTGAAGTAGGTGCAACAATGTGTCCTTCATGTGTACGCCAAATTTCCTGTGAGTCTTTTTTAGCTCCCCTTTGTTGCCACATTGATTGTTCATAGGGGCCTGCTTGTTGTTGTATTCGAATAATGTCATCCAATTGAGGATGAGGCTCGATAAGTACAACAGGTGCTAATACTGCTACTTGACACCCTGAAGCTTTTTTAGCTTCTAGATCTGCTGCATTATTTCCTTTGATGACATAGTCATTTCCCTTCTTGTGTGCTTGACATTTGATTATTGCTAGTCGTTTTGGTAGCATCATAGCAGAAATCAATTGCCCTATTTGTTCACTATGTTGAATGGGAGTCCCATCACTCTTTTTGAAACCTCTTTGTTTCCACACTGCTCCGAATAGATGACATACACCATGAGCATATGCTGAATCTGTAAAAATGTTAGCAGTTTGTCCTTTTGCTAACTGACATGCAGTTGTGAGAGCTTTTAATTCTGCTAATTGAGCAGAGCAGGGCTGTACACAATGTTGTGATATCACAGATTCAAATTCTTTTTTGTTTTTCTTCACTTCTTCACTCATATCCTGTATGATTTCCTTCGTGATCCCTAAAGCTAGAACCATCTACAAAGTAAGTTACTTCTGCTTCAGTAATAGGTGTTGATTCTAGATCTGGTCGTAATCTAGTAAATGCCAAGGACTCATTCACACACTCATGAGGTTCTCCTTCAAAAGCCAAAGGAATTAATTCAGCTGGATTAACTGTATGGCATCTTTTAATAGTAATATCTGGATATGTGAGTAATGAGGAATAGGCTAGAATTCGAGCTTGTGTCAGAACAAATTTCCCTTGTTCTATTAATTCCACAACTTTGTGATGGGTATATATTGTTACTGGATACCCCATAGTTATTGTGGATGCTTTTTCATAAGCATAATACACTGCAGCTAAACCCTGTTGGTAACATGGTGGGTATCCCTGGGCTACATTGTCTAATTTTGTGCTATAGTATGCTATAGGCTGTTTTTTCCTCCCACTACAGGTCTCTTGCATTAATACAGCTGATGCATAACCATCAACTCTATTTGCCACGTATAGATGAAACATTTTATCATATTCTGCCATTCCCAGGGCAGGGGCCTGTTGTAATTCTTTTTTTATTGCTTCAAATGCTAGTAAGGCATCTGTGTTCCATTTTAATGGATTTCTTAAATGTTGTAATCCTGCTTGTTGCATCATTTCTCTCAAAGGCCCTGTCTTTACTGCATAGTCTTCTATCCAATCGGCACTAAAGCCTGTCATTCCTAGAAACGTCATCATTTGTCCTACTGTCTGAGGTAACGGTGTTTTACTTATACCTTCTAACTGAGCTGGTGCTATAGCTCGGGTACCAAATGCAATTAATCTTCCCAAGTATTCCACTTGAGGCTGGCAATACTGCAATTTGTTTTTAGACACCTTGTGTCCTCCTTCTGCTAATTTTGTCAACACCTTAATTGAGTCTTTGTGACATTGTTCTAGTGAGGTAGAACAGATAATCAAATCATCCATGTATTGTAATAGTGTACCGTCTATTACAAGGTCTTCTAAATCATCCTTCAAAATCTTGTTGAATATATGTGGTGTATGTTTATATCCCTGAGGAAGCCTGGTATATGTATATTGCTTATTTGCAAGTGTAAATGCAAATAAATATTTACTCTCTTCTGCAAGCGGTACACTAAAGTAGGCAGAGCAAAGATCGATTACAGTAAAGTATTTGGCATCAGGAGGGACATTTGTCAGTAAAGTGTGCGGGTTTGGTACCTCAGCTGGCATATCTTCCGTTATTTCATTTATTGTTCGTAAATCATGAACAATTCGCCATCTATTTTTGTCTGATTTGATTACAGGCATAATTGGAGTGTTACAGTAACTAGTAGTTTCTATCAATACCCCTGCCTTCACTAAGCCTTCAATTGTCTCCTTTATTCCTGCTTCCGCATCTGCCCGTAAGGGATATTGTGCTTTTCTAGGCAGACGTGCATTTGGCTTTAGTTGAACTCTTACTGGATTTGCTGATTTTATTAATCCAATATCTGTGTCATGTTGAGACCATAGCTCAGTTGGTACCTGACACTCCATTTCCTTAAATAATTCAGTCTCATTTGTGTTTATTAAATCAGATGCTGTAGTCATCTGTGTCATTTTATTTTGGCTGATAACTACTTCCTGTGGAATTCCCAGCAAACTGGTTGCACACAGAATTTTGATGTAATTTTTGTCAGCTGAATGAAAAATCAATGGGTTTTCTGTTGATTCCCATTTGCTTTGTTCTGCCCTTTTCATCATTGGTCCTAAATCTTTTGCTTTCCAATTTCTTCCTACATATACTGCAATATGCGGGACAGAGTTATTTACATTGAACCATTTTTTGACAAACTCACTTTCTGGTATGTTTAAAGCTGCTCCCTCCTTACCTATGATGATGTACTGGGAGACTATTTCAATCTGCTGTCCTTTTGTTTCTTTTTGCCATTTCTGTTCTATATCTTCATCCCTTTCTTGATCATACATCATTGTGCAATGAAATTCAGACTTTGATAGCTGTGCTTCAGGTATCTGTGCTTCAATAAACTTTCCCCATTTATTGACAGTCTGTCTCACATCTTGTTCTATCTGTCCTATCCAAAAAACATTTGCTTTTGGCTCTGCAACCATCATTTGTTTTTCTGTTCCTATTGAATCAATATATATACCTTCTGGAGAACACCAAATTTGTAGTCCTAATTTACATAATGCATCTCTTCCTAACAAATTAATAGGAGTTTGATTTGATACCAGAATGGGCATTGTTATACTTTGATCTTTTGTTTGTAGACACACTGGAGCTGTTATGGGAATCAATTGCATTTTTCCCGAGAATCCTATTGTCTTTGCAAATTTTCCAGACAAGGGGAGATGTGAAGCATATTTCAAATTAATGCATGTTAAATTTGCCCCCGTATCTACCATAAATGGAAATGGTTCTCCCTCTATTTTAATCTGCATAATAGGCTCTTGATCAGCTTTTGTTGATAAAATTGGAAGCTGACTCTCCCCTTTAGGATTCTCTGGGCACCCCTAATAGCCTGGATTGGGACCTCCCCAAGGGTTTACTGGGCCCTGCACTGGGCCCTGAGTAGGCTGTTGCCAGCTCATCTCCCTTCTACCCTGAGGTTGCTGTGGCCATTGTTGAGTTGGACAGTCAGCTTTGATGTGTCCGGGCTGTCCACAGCCCCAGCACAAGGGGGGAGGCCTGTCTCTGCCTCTGCCTCTGCCTCTGCCTCTTTGCTGTATGGGGTTTTTTCTCCATCCCATTTGTCCTGGCTGTTGAGTATAAACATTTATTATGGGCACAGAGTTCAAGTGTTCATTTGGAGGGACTGCTGTAAGTAGGCTTGACTGAGTAGTAGGTTGTGGAGCAATTACTGGAGGCATTAGAGTCATTTGTTCGGCTGTTGCATTTGTCACTGAAGCTTGAATATTTTTCTTATTTTTCTTTGTGAGTTCTTCAAGCTGTAATTGAGTTAGTTTACGTTGTAACTCTTTCTCTTGACTTTTAAGTTTTAGTTCATTTTTTCTTTGCTGTTCCACTGCATGAGACACATGGTCACAAAACTCTTTGTGTGTTTTAGACGTTAAACCGACCACATCCTCCAGCTTGCTTTTTACCGCTGGCGGCATAGCATCAATCACAGCTTGTCTAAACAATGTCGACATTAATGGGTCTCTTTCGGGATCCCCCTCAGTTTCTTGTTTCCACCTTTTCAGCTCTTTTTGGACATAAGTGGTTGGATTTTCTAAATCTCCAATTCCTTCTCCCTTCAGTGATTTAGGATTCAGTCTGATCGGATACTCCGCACGCAATGCCTGCCATACTGCTGGGCGGAATGCATCAAAAACAATCCCATCCATATTGTGAGAGTTCACTGCTCTGTTTAGAGTCGTGGTAAGAAGAATTTCATCCATCTTTGTCCCTCCAAGAATTTTAGCAAGCAGAGCTTTAACATCTCCCACTGCCAATAGCTTTCCCATTGTTTCCTCTTCAAACACTTTAATGAATTTCCCTGCACCCTCATGAATATCAGGAAGGCGAGTGACAAGCCCCTCGAGGTCCTGCGAAGCCCAGGGGACATACTGTCCCTGCTCACCCTTGATTAAAATTGGGAGCTGTGCGGCCAGTGGTCTAAGTGTCCCTTTATCTCTGCCCTGTTCCCCTTTACCGTTCTCAAATAACTCCTCTGCCTGATTCTCATCCTCACTACCATAGAACAACTTACTCTTTCCTCTTTCCAATTTATTTACCTCTCTGATCTTTTTCCCTGATTCTCTAATTTTCTCTTCCATTTCTTCTTCCAAAGCTTGTGCTTGTGCTACAATATCTCTATCTTTCCTCCGTTTTCTTTCTAATCCTTCCTCAAACCAGGTTTTGTCTTCCTGACATGCTTTCATTTTTTCTAACGCTGTACGTGCTTGTCTATAACAGTCGAGTTGCAGACCTTCTGCATTCTCCTGTCTAGTTTGCTTCTGTGTTTTTACAGCTGGTTCCTCTCTATCTTCCGTCTCTAACTGCCCTTCTAACTCTAGTTCTCCTGTTACCTCCATGGTTCCCTTGAGTAATGGGAATTCTTTTCCTAAAGGCAGATAGGGAGGGGGGTCTGCATATATCTTTTCTTTTCTCATGTTATCTTTCTTTGCCTCCTTTAGGACTTTCCTAGCCTGTTTTATACTTTTCAACATATCTTCACCTTCTTTTTTAAACAGCGCAAGTACTTCTTTCTCTTTTTCCCTTTTTGTTTCTCTTTTTTCTTTTTTCATATTGATGCTTTTAGTTTTATAGTTTTTTATCAGAGTTTCCATTTCCTCACACAATGCCACATCAAATGTCCCTTCCTTTGGCCATTTTGTCATCATATTTTTTGTTCTCTTCTGCCATTTCTTCGAGATTTTGTCTATTTGCTCTTTACACAGTGGATTTTTTAATCCAAGGATTTCCACTGGTGTGGCTGCCATATCTTTATTTATATTATTACCACCAACAATCAACTTTTTAGTTTTATATAGTAACTTGGTTACAATCTCTTCCTTTCCTTTCACTGAATTTAACTATTTTTTACCCCTTTCACCCTACTTTCTATTCTTTTTTATGTGTCATACCCTTTTGAATTTAGTTTTTTATTGTCTCATGCGTTTACACTTTTTTAAATTTATATTATTATTTAACTGTCTATTTTATTTATCCTATTTTATTATCACTTTTTAGATAACTATTTCTAACAATAATTCTTTATTTTTATTTTTACTTCTCTTTCCTTTTTTGTCCACCCATGTATTAAATCTTTAATGTGGGAACTTCCTCCCTTGCTCTCACTCCCACTGTACTGGGCTCAGAAAATGTTCTCCCCTTTCACACAGACATCCAAATTTCAAAACTCTATTATAGATCTCGGTTCAAACTTTATTGATACTATTTCCCTAAGCCCATTCACACTTGCTACACTCTTTATTGAGCCAGAGTGCTTATGCTTGCATACTTTTTCCCTTTATCTAAGGGATAATCATTCATTAATTGTCCTTTTATTGTCAAGGCTCATCATACATTCATCCCTCTCAAGTGGATCTGGGACGAGTCCAATTCTGCCAGTTCACACCTAAGTGAAGGTCCAGGAACGGTGCTCGACCCTTACCCACTCAATACGGAATTTATTTGTTCATACATTCATCATCGTTCATACGGTCATTCGTCCGGACACAGTTTCATCCACACAACAAAACACAGCTCTTTCTAGAGCTCGCTCTACCTAGAGCGTCCTTAAGGGCCCACTTATTCTGTCTGCTTATCCGTTTATCACTGCCCTTTCCTAGGTCACAGCTATCCAATAAACACAGACCATTGCATACAATGTCTTTTTGCCTACACCCTTTTTGTTTTAAATCTAGGTTACCTTACAAGGCTTTCCTTTCAATAAACCAAATATGTGCATGCGGTTATTTCTTCTGGAGTGAAACCCCTTTTTCAATTTGGATATCCTATTTTTTCTAAATTTGGAAGAGTAGATTTTAAGTGTCCTTACCACTCAGAACTGACCTCAACCAACACAAACGAATTTTATAAGCAAAAATGCTTACCTTGTTTTATGGTGGCCACCCGGTTGTGTTGATCATCGGTCAGCTCAAAAGCGGCTGTCCACTCTGCCACTCTTGTCCAGTCCCATCTGGGGTGCCAAATCTGTGGTGTATTTCGCCGGTTCTCAGAAGAATCACACTCAGTCAGGGGTTTCTCACCGAAGAAAAGACTTTATTTTAAACAAAACAAAGTCGAGAGGACGTTGCAAGGAACTCTCCCGTGCGTTATTTGGTTTTTCCTTATATACATCATACATGGGGCGGTCCCACATAGACATGTCTCCTTTTAGACCATCATAAATCACAAGGGGAGGGGAGGCCTTTAAGGTATGTCTGACCATATGCTTATCTCTGTGCATTCCAGGGCATAGGCAACTTGTCTATTAGATTTTAGGCCTGTAAGAGTTTAATAGAATAATAACTTTAAAACAAAAATGGCTAGATTCACATTGATTATATACTTGATTAATTGAAACTTTACTAATAAAAATCTTCCACAAGAGTTGTTCACTCCAAGAGGAAGGATTCTTGGAAACCAAACATCGCAATACTCTCTCCAGATCTTGGTTGGCTCTCTCTTATTGACCATTGCTTTGGGGATGAAACCCCGAAGAGAGACTAACCGTCGCCCCTAATAATCTACAAAACTCTTGCCAAAATTTGGACACAAATTGGGGACCCCTGTCGGAGACCACGTCCATCGGGAGGCCATGTAAACGAAAGACGTGATCTATGACAGTAACCGCTGTCTCCTTGGCTGACGGTAATTTGGGCAAGGCGATAAAATGAGCCGCCTTCGAGAACCGGTCCATGACCGATAAAACGACAGTCTTGCCCTGGGAGGGCGGGAGGGCGGTAACAAAATCTGGAGCGATGTGGGACCAGGGTCTCGAAGGGACTGACAGCGGTTGAAGTAACCCATCAGGGGGTCGGTTGGACGTCTTACCAGTGGCACAAACAGAGCAAGCCAAAACAAAACTACGGATATCACGAGCCATTAACGGCCACCAGAATCGTTGCTTAACCAAAAAATTGGTATGATTAACTCCTGGATGACAGGCTATACTGGAGCAATGACCCCTCTGAATGACTTCAGACCGATACTCCTCAGGCACAAATAACCGGTTCGGTGGGCAATCGGGCGGAGGCGTTACCCCTTCTAAGGCCTTCATGACCTTCGATTCGACCTCCCATCTGAGAGTGGAGACCACTAATGTCTCGGGTAAAATACACTCGGGGACGGGCGTTCGGACTGGTCAAAAATGCGAGATAAAGAATCGGGTTTGATGTTTTTGGAACCCGGGCGGTACGAAAGAGAAAAGTCAAAAGGGCCAAAAAAAAGTGCCCACCGAGCCTGCCTAGAGTTGAGTCTTTTAGCAGTTCTAATATATTATAGGTTCTTATGATCGGTCCAAACGATAAAAGGTACCCCTGACCCTTCTAGCCAGTGCCGCCATTCCTCCAGTGCTAACTTGACTGCCAACAACTCTCTGTTACCAATGTCATAATTGCGTTCGGCAGGAGACAAACGATGAGAAAAGAACGCGCAAGGGTGAATCTTATTGTCTGTGGAAGAACGTTGGGAAAGAACTGCTCCTACCCCCACCTCTGACGCATCGACCTCCACCACGAACTGACGTGATGGATCAGGGGCAACGAGGATGGGAGCTGAAACGAAGCAACTCTTAAGTTTGGCAAATACAGCCTCTGCTGTATCAGACCACCTGAACGCCGTTCTGGGGGAGGTCAAGGCGGTCAGAGGAGCGACTAGTTGGCTGAAGAAAGTCGGGTTGAAGTAACCCATCAGGGGGTCGGTTGGACGTCTTACCAGTGGCACAAACAGAGCAAGCCAAAACAAAACTACGGATATCACGAGCCATTAACGGCCACCAGAATCGTTGCTTAACCAAAAAATTGGTATGATTAACTCCTGGATGACAGGCTATACTGGAGCAATGACCCCTCTGAATGACTTCAGACCGATACTCCTCAGGCACAAATAACCGGTTCGGTGGGCAATCGGGCGGAGGCGTTACCCCTTCTAAGGCCTTCATGACCTTCGATTCGACCTCCCATCTGAGAGTGGAGACCACTAATGTCTCGGGTAAAATACACTCGGGGACGGGCGTTCGGACTGGTCAAAAATGCGAGATAAAGAATCGGGTTTGATGTTTTTGGAACCCGGGCGGTACGAAAGAGAAAAGTCAAAAGGGCCGAAAAAAAGTGCCCACCGAGCCTGCCTAGAGTTGAGTCTTTTAGCAGTTCTAATATATTATAGGTTCTTATGATCGGTCCAAACGATAAAAGGTACCCCTGACCCTTCTAGCCAGTGCCGCCATTCCTCCAGTGCTAACTTGACTGCCAACAACTCTCTGTTACCAATGTCATAATTGCGTTCGGCAGGAGACAAACGATGAGAAAAGAACGCGCAAGGGTGAATCTTATTGTCTGTGGAAGAACGTTGGGAAAGAACTGCTCCTACCCCCACCTCTGACGCATCGACCTCCACCACGAACTGACGTGATGGATCAGGGGCAACGAGGATGGGAGCTGAAACGAAGCAACTCTTAAGTTTGGCAAATACAGCCTCTGCTGTATCAGACCACCTGAACGCCGTTCTGGGGGAGGTCAAGGCGGTCAGAGGAGCGACTAGTTGGCTGAAGTTACGAATAAAACGTCGATAAAAATTGGCGAATCCCAGAAACCTCTGTAGGGCCTTACGGGAATCTGGACTTGGCCAATCTATCACAGCCTTAACCTTGTAGCAGAAATGAATCGAATCAGAAAAATCAAAGAGTCTATCAGAGCTGTGTGCATTGAAACGAGAGCCGAACTCCTCAGGAAGTCATAAATCAGTTCTAGTGCCACAGGAACCAAGCAAGATAACCAACCAACCAACTTGTTCACACAACAGCTTTCAACATTAACACCAATAGAACAATTATTGACAATTTTAATTTGAAGAAGAGATTGTCAAATTTATTGTTCGTGATTGAGATGCAACGCTGGACATCACATGTAAACCCAGGAGATCAAGTTAAATACTTGCATTGCATCCAGCAGAGCCAGACTGAAATTCCTAAAGGGGAAGGGCTTTAAACCTTTGTCTTCACAGAAAAGTCCCTTTGCCAGAGAATGGCAAAGAAACTGCTTTTTATACATTATATATGGACCAGAATGAACTCAAAAAGACTTATAAATGAATCGTTCCATTGCTTAACTCCATATTCATTTATGTGTAACCCACACATTTGACTATCATGTATAATCACTTATTGTGTATGTCTTTTGATAACTATAGGATACATAGTCATGTCTAGTATTGACATAATCAAATTTTCTTGCTTGATATTGTCCTGACAATCATTTATTTGTAAAATACAGTATTGTTCAAAATAATAGCAGTACAATGTGACTAACCAGAATAATCAATGTTTTTAGTATATTTTTTATTGCTACGTGGCAAACAAGTTACCAGTAGGTTCAGTAGATTCTCAGAAAACAAATGAGACCCAGCATTCATGATATGCACGCTCTTAAGGCTGTGCAATTGGGCAATTAGTTGAAAGGGGTGTGTTCAAAAAAATAGCAGTGTCTACCTTTGACTGTACAAACTCAAAACTATTTTGTACAAACATTTTTTTTTCTGGGATTTAGCAATCCTGTGAATCACTAAACTAATATTTAGTTGTATGACCACAGTTTTTTAAAACTGCTTGACATCTGTGTGGCATGGAGTCAACCAACTTGTGGCACCTCTCAGCTGTTATTCCACTCCATGATTCTTTAACAACATTCCACAATTCATTCACATTTCTTGGTTTTGCTTCAGAAACAGAACAGCATCACCCCACAAGTTCTCAATTGGATTAAGGTCTGGAGATTGGGCTGGCCACTCCATAATATTAATGTTGTTGGTTTGGAACCAAGACTTTGCCCGTTTACTAGTGTGTTTTGGGTCATTGTCTTGTTGAAACAACCATTTCAAGGGCATGTCCTCTTCAGCATAGGGCAACATGACCTCTTCAAGTATTTTAACATATGCAAACTGATCCATGATCCCTGGTATGCGATAAATAGGCCCAACACCATAGTAGGAGAAACATGCCCATATCATGATGCTTGCACCTCCATGCTTCACTGTCTTCACTGTGTACTGTGGCTTGAATTCAGAGTTGGGGGGTCGTCTCACAAACTGCCTGTGGACCTTGGACCCAAAAAGAACAATTTTACTCTCATCAGTCCACAAAATGTACCTCCATTTCTCTTTAGGCCAGTTGATGTGTTCTTTGGCAAATTGTAACCTCTTCTGCATATGCCTTTTTTTTAACAGAGGGACTTTGCGGGGGATTCTTGAAAATAGATTAGCTTCACACAGACGTCTTCTAACTGTCACAGTACTTACAGGTAACTCCAGACTGTCTTTGATCATCCTGGAGGTGATCATTGGCTGAGCCTTTGCCATTCTGGTTATTCTTCTATCCATTTTGATGGTTGTCTTCCGTTTTCTTCCACGTTTCTCTGGTTTTGCTCTCCATTTTAAGGCATTGGAGATCATTTTAGCTGAACAGCCAATCATTTTTTGCACCTCTTTATAGGTTTTCCCCTCTCTAATCAACTTTTTAATCAAAGTACGCTGTTCTTCTGATCAATGTCTTGAACGACCCATTTTCCTCAGCTTTCAAATTCATGTTCAACAAGTGTTGGCTTCATCCTTAAATAGGGGCCACCTGATTTACACCTGTTTCTTCACAAAATTGATGACCTCAATGATTGAATGCCACAATGCTATTTTTTTGAACACATCCCTTTCAACTATTTCAACTAATTGCCCAATTGCACAGCCTTAAGAGCATGCATATCATGAATGCTGGGTCTCATTTGTTTTCTGAGAATCTACTGAACCTACTGGTAACTTGTTTGCCACGTAGCAATAAAAAAATATACGAAAAACCTTGATTATTCTGGTTAGTCACATTGTACTGCTATTATTTTGAACAATACTGTATATCATAATTGTGTTATAGGAATCATGTCCAAAATTAGATCCTGTGAGGCAAGAACCACATGCTTGGTAAGATAAACAAATGATTTATGACCCCAGACCCAAGACCATATCTGATTGGTCAAGGCAACATTTGAGGGGTGGCCCACAAAGAAGTTTAAATACGTTGGACCCCATGAAATTTTGCTTTTAGTCTGCTTTTAGTTCTAGCATTGCTTGTGATATCAGTCATGCAGGCTTTTAGTCTGCTTTTAGTTCCAGCCTTGCTCGTGCTATCAGTCATGCTATTAGTCATACCTGCTCTTAGCTTTTAGCTTGTAGCTTTGCTACCTAGCTTTAGCTTGTAGCATCTAGCCATGCGGTTAGTCATCATTGTTCTTTGAGCGCGGTTCCAGCGTGCCTGCCTGCTGCTACTATGCCACAATGAGAAGGAACACAACCTAGTCTCGTCAAACTTTATTTCTTTTCTTTTCCGTTTGAGAGTTTCGTGTTCTGAGTTAAGTTTTGTAACGTCGAGTCTCCGATGCCTGACCTCGGATGCCGTTCAACTTCGACCAGCGCACACGACTCTGCACTTTCAGCCAACACCCAACAACCACGGGCTTCCCAAGACGTCACTTCACTACTGAACTTCCAGCCAATCAGCGACACCGGGATACCCCTTTCAACGGGAGTCCCTTTCACAGGAAACTAAGGCAACGTATCCCCAGATATTTGTTGTGCTGGTGTATCTAATATAATTTTAGTCACATTGAGGAACTCAATGCAAGGGCTAATTACGTGATTGATGGTTGTTCATGTCTATGCAATTTAACGTATTGCTGTAAACTTGGGATTCCATATTTCCATTCTTTTAAACTCATCTTTCCTTAACTTTCGACCTTCCTGCAACTTGTGTGAATGTGTGTGTGCGTGCGTTTATGTGTTAGATTAGTTTATATGTCTTAGATTTATCTAATAAAGCCTTATTCATATTGAAAAGAGAAGTATCTTGTGTTTTGTGCTTACAAGTTAATGTCTTAAACTGCTGATCTTGTTACTGTGCTAATTGATAGTGTTTCACTATAGTTTGGATATTAGTATCCAGCGCAGATTTGATGTTAAACGGCTAGTTCACTGAATCACAGGGCGTCTCCGTGACCAGCCGTGAAACAGTGATTCTGTTCAAATTCCCTTTAAAATCTTAAATGATTCCCTTTGAGCTAAATTGACCTGTTTCCCTTACAACCTTGTCAGGATCCATACGCACTCCCTCAGACGAGACGATGTACCCCAAAAAGGGGACAGACTGTGCATGAAAAACGCATTTCTCCGCCTTGACAAAAAGCCCATTCTCTAGCAACCTCTGAAGCACTCGTCTGACGTGCTGAAAATGTTCCTGGAGAGAAGAAGAAAAGATCAATATGTCATCCAGGTAAACATATATGAATTGATCAACCATATCTCTCAGCACGTCATTGACGAGTGCTTGGAAGACCGCGCGCGAGTTTGAAAGCCCAAAGGGCATAACCAAGTATTCAAAGTGCCCTCTGGGGGTATTAAATGCGGTCTTCCATTCATCTCCCTTCCTTATGCGAACCAAATGATAAGCGTTACATAAATCCAATTTTGTGAAGATGGATGCTCCCTGCAACCATTCGAAAGCTGAAGACATCAACGGTAACTGGTAAGTATTCTTTACCGTGATGTTGTTCAACCCTCGATAATCAATGCACGGTCGAAGAGACCCATCCTTCTTCCCCACAAAAAAGAACTCCGCCCCCGCTGGAGATGAGGAAGGTCTAATGAATTTGGATGCTAGAGAATCAGAAATATATTTCTCCATAGCCTCCCTCTCTGGAACAGAAAGTGAATATAACTTGCCCTTAGGCGGAGACTAACCTGGAACTAAATCTATGGCACAGTCATAGGGATGATGAGGAAGAAGAGAAGCAGCACGAGACTTACTGAACACTTCTCTCAGGTCCTGGTACTCCCTAGGCACGTTAGACAAATTCACCATCTCCTCCTGGAACACAGACACAGGTACAGACGACTACACACTAGACAAGACTTATAACAATCGTTACTCCACATGGAAATGGAACTGTGCCCCCAATCAACTCAAATCAATAAAATTACCTTCCGCCCCTGAATCCAGTAAAGCCCGGGTGTCATGAGTATTGGTTGCCCACCTTAGTCTTACCGGAAGGAGAGTAGCTGATGATGGTGAGGATGAGGTCTTCCCGGTGGAGATCCCACCCGATAGTAGCCACATTGTTACTATCGGGCTTGGTCTTTTAACGGGCACGAGTGAACGAAGTGGCCCGCCCCCCCGCAGTACAAGCAATGTCTTTTGGACCTCCACCGTTCCCTCTCCTCCCGGGAAAGCCGAGCTCTCCCCACCTGCATGGGCTCAGGGTCGTGAAAGGAACTGACCGTATCCAGGACTTTAGGACGTCTGGCCTCCATGCCGCGAACTGGAGGGTCATGTTGGAAACGGCCCATTTTGCTAAGGCGAGCATCCACTCGAAGTGCTAATTCGATAAGTCCATCGAGAGTAGTGGGAAGATCCAGCATGTATATCTCTCTCTGGATACGGTCAGCCAACCCATGCAGGAATCTGTCCCACTGCGCCTCCTCGTTCCATCGGCACTCTGCAGCCAGGGTGCGGAACTGGATGGAATATTCCGACACCGAACCGTGACCTTGGCGGAGATCGGCGAATAGTCTGGCCGCCTCCCTACCCGCCGCCACCCGATCGAAGACCTTCCTCATCTCCTCGGAGAGTGCCTGGAATGAGGCGCAGCATGGGTCTTGATTCTCCCACACCGCCGTTCCCCAGAGAGCCGCCCTCCCGGACAATAGCGTTAGTACGAACGCCACCTTGGATCGCTCTTGGTTGAACATCTGCGGCTGTAGGGCAAAGTGCATCGAACATCGAGTAAGAAATGTCTCTTCTCATTTGTAGAGTCGTTATGTTGAGGCCTCCACTCTTAAGAGCTCAAACTAGGACATGGGCAGTGTAAGGGTGAGTTGTAGGCTCCTTCTTTGAGCCTCGCTTACAGCCTCTGGCGCTGAGTGTATCTAGGTCTCCTCTCGCTTTAGAAAGTCGTTATGATGAGACCTCCACGCTTAAGAGCTCCCCTGCCAGAGCTCCGCTTAGGCAGTAATGTGAGTAGTGGGCTCTTTCTATTTGAGCATCACTACCTGCCTCTGCCGTTGAGTGTAGCAGGTCTCTTCTTGGTTTAGAGAGTTGTTATGCTGAGACCTCCACTCTTAGATCTCCAAACTATGGCAGGTGAGTTAGTCTCTGACAGCGGTTCTCAATTCCAGTCCTCGCATCCCACTGCTCTGCATATATTGCACGTCTCTCTTTGTTAACACACCTGATTCAGATAATTGGCTCGTTAAAAGTGAGCTCCCTTCACGAACTGTCTTCCCCTATAGTTCATTGGCCCCTACTCCCTGAGCAGGTGAAATCTGTTGAAGTTTACCTCACTTCGGAACATTCATGACCTCTGCTGGTGAATTAACGAAAGTCAAAGTCAAGTCAAATGCTAAAAAAATAATGATAAATTGATAAATTTTATTTTATGCATTATAACATTTTCTCTATCTTTTACACAGATTCCTCCATTGTCCCAAACCAGATGAGGGAAAAGTTTAAATTATCATTACTTTAAATTTTAATTTATCAAATTTTCTATCAGCACATTTGGGTAGCTTATGCAACTGCAAGAGGACATTTTCCATTGTTCTCTTAGCATTGGCTGATGCTGATTATTAGGTTTACATTTGTACAGCTTGCCTGTGCCATCAGACTGCCCTTTTACAGAGGTCAGGTGTGCAGGGGTGACTGTGTATTTACTCCTAAAGACATGTTGATGAGGCCATTTCCAGGAAACCAAATTCCACAGTCAAAAATTGTGTTCAGTAACAGACTGTGTAGGGCAGCAGTTCTGATTCCTGGTCCTTGAGACCCCCCGCTCCGCACAATTATATGTATATTTACATAATGAGATGCTCAAGCATGTGGGACTGATAGATTTATACTCTTAACTTTCTGAGGCTTGGTTTAAGCTTTGTGTTTTCTGTTATTTGCATTGTTTAAAGCTATTCAGCATCTTAATTTACTTTCCAATTTAGACGGACTTACTAAAGCTTATTATATGCAACAGTCTTTCCCCACTGACAAATAGACCAGACTCTTTCTTAGCAATCTTAAGATAATAGCTGTGTTTATGCAACTGGCCCCTGATGTTCATTTGTTTATGTTAGCTCATAACACATGGAATGTTGGCGTTAACCACTGTAATATGATACTGACACATACTAGCTAGATATTTCACAACTTAAGCCCTGAGTATATAGACGCTTATATTTTAAGTAATGACATTTGTCCTATAAAAACATTGTCCAGTATATTGGTAGAATGAATAATTAGTCATTACAGTATGTAAAACATAAACTTGCATTTTAATTCAAATTTTAAATTATGTTTTATAATAATTATTTTTATTTGGCAGTATTTTTTCTTTCTCCTGTTTCCTCAACAATAGTGCTTTGTTGTACTGAAGTACACCACATTATGGCCATAAATACAATTATTTGTCTTCACCTGGCCAGCCATCTAGGGCATTTTTGATTGTTCACAAATGTATATTTCTAATTACAGATATGTACGACGAGTGAATTGTAAAAATAAAAGCCTTTTAGAGAAAATACACCGAACCGAGAAGGTTTTTGATCATTTTATGACTTCTCATCATTCACCTGCTTGTTTTTAAATCTGTTTGTGTTATGTTTATAGAACCCTCATCCTTGATGAATAAAAAAAAAAGCTTTTTTTTATGGGATTGCAGTTTGAGATACTATATTGCGCCTAAACATTGGAAGTATCACTCTAAGAGTGGCCCTAGAGATCTTTAACTGGGAAGAATTAGGAGAGGCAATCAACACACTGGTATGTGCTGATAGCGATGATAATACTGTAGAATCTAGGATTCTGGGAACTCTCACACTCTCTAACAATGTTTCTAGCATTTGTAAAACTGCATTTTTCCATCTCAAAAATATATCTACATTACGACCTGTGCTCTCAATGTCAAATGCAGAAACCTTAATCCATGCGTTTATAACCTCAAGGTTAGATTATTGTAATGCTTTATTGGGTGGTTGTTCTGCACGCTTAGTAAACAAACTACAGCTAGTCCAAAATGCAGCAGCAAGAGTTCTTACTAGAACCAGGAAGTATGACCATATTAGCCGCTACGTTCTCAAAACTCAGACAATTTGATAATACCTAGAATATCAAAATCAACTGTGGGCGGCAGGTCCTTTTCCTATTTTGGGCCTAAACTCTGGAATAACCTACCTAACATTGTTCGGGAGGCAGACATACTCTTGCAGTTTAAATCTAGATTAAAGACCCATCTCTTTAACCTGGCATACACATAACATACTAATATGCTTTTAATATCCAAATCCGTTAAAGGACTTTTAGGCTGCATTAATTAGGTAAAACCGGAACCGGGAACACTTCACATAACACCCGATGTACTTGCTACATCATTAGAAGAATGGCATCTACGCTAATATTTGTCTGTTTCTCTCTTATTCTGACGTCACTGTGGCCACCAGATCCAGTCTGTGTCCAGATCAGAGGGTCACTGCAGTCACCCGGATCCAGTACATATCCAGACCAGATGGTGGATCAGCACCTAGAAAGGACCTCTACATCCCTGAAAGACAGCGGAGACCAGGACAACTAGAGCCCCAGATACAGATCCCCTGTAAAGACCTTGTTTCAGAGGACCACCAGGACAAGACCACAGGAAACAGATGATTCTTCTGCACAATCTGACTTTGCTGCAGTCTGGAATTGAACTACTGGTTTCGTCTGGTCAGAGGAGAACTGGCCCCCCAACTGAGCCTGGTTTCTCCCAAGGTTTTTTTCTCCATTCTGTCACCGATGGAGTTTCGGTTCCTTGCCGGTGTCGCCTCTGGCTTGCTTAGTTGGGGTCACTTCATCTACAGCGATATCGTTGACTTGATTGCACAGATAATACACTGAACTGAGATGATGACATCACTGATTTCTATGATGAACTGCGTTTATACTGAAAATTGAGTGTTTACTATTGTCCTTTTGCATTGACACAATAATCTGTATTGTTAAAAGTGCTATATAAATAAAGATGATGACATAAAAAAAGACGTGTTTCAAAGTAGAGTACTTTGAAATCTGAATTCATGAAAATGTAAATGAGAATCACAAACTGAACCTAGTAAAGCAGAGTGAAATACATCTGAATCCAGTTAGTTTGTCATAAGAATCAGCTGTTATCTTTTGGGAGCTTTTACATTCCATTCCTTTTTTTTCTAACAGTTGTCTTAACATCTCTTTCACCAATCCGCATGTTTCTTTCTTGCCAAACTTTCTACATTTTTAAAATTGAGTTGAGGAATGCCTTACAGCACTGAAACACGCTTTACAGTTCTGCTCTGCTCTTTCTTTTTCTTCATGAATTTGACTATTGTTTCTGTTTTCTGAGCATTTGGCTCAGATTTGACCTCTTTTCCCAAACATCCTGTAGTGGCCGCCCAATAATTCCCTCCCACTGTTTTCTTCGCATGTTACTCTTTTCTGTGCTGTTGCACAACTCCGTTGTTTTCATCTTACTGGTTCTGTCACAGACACATGCAGGTATTTGACAAGCTTTCATACTGATCTTTTAGCACTGTTTAATTGTTTCCTTGCACATGAATTGTATGAATGTCAGTTTGCTGAAGTGTAGACTTATTTTTTGAATGAATGTGAAGAATGGCATGGAATTTACTGGAAGACAGAAAAAAAAGGCTTTGAGATTGGATGCAGAATACAGTCTTGAGGTTTAAAGGTTTAAAGCATTACAATACTTCAGTGCTTTTGCAGCATTAATTACAGACAGGTAAGGTATTTGAGTTTGTTCTTAATCGGTTGCTAGTGTGTTGTTTGTTAGTGTGTTCAGGGTGGTTAAAGCATTGGTAGGCATGCACAGAATTGTTATGGTGTTTTAGCTAGTTACTGGGGCATTAGGCCAAGATGTAGAGTATAGCACAGTATTCACTGAAACAGAGACATGAGTTGAAAGTGAAAGTGAAGAAAGTGAAGTGACATTCAGCCAAGTATGGTGACCCATACTCAGAATTTGTGCTCTGCATTTAACCCACCCGAAATATGCGCGCACGCACACGCACACACACACACACACACACACACACACACACAGTGAGCAGTTGGGGGTTCGATGCCTTGCTCAAGGGCACCTAAGTCGTGGTATTGAAGGTGGAGAGAGAGCTGTTCACCGCCACCCACAATTTCGTCAATGTAATTGGGAGTCCAACCCTCTAACCATTAGACCACGACTTCCCCTAAAGTCATTTAAAGTTTTTGGACCCGATCTGTTCAGTCTTCCACAAGAGAAGTTTAAATAGTGTCGTATTCACTCCTTTTTTCAGGCTAATAGCATATTATCATTATTATCTGAAATTTGTCCATTGTCTGGTCATTTCTTGAGAATACCCATTATCGAAAACACTGGCAAAAGCCTTGAACAGAATTGTTATTATAATAGCTTTAACTGTGTTTTGTGCTGTAGTGATGGTGGAGGATCGACCAGCAGGAAGCGAATCAGAGGCCATCACCACCATGACAGGCGGAAGTAAACCCGTGCACCGCTTCCTCAGAGGACAACCCAAGAGTATCGGAGTGAGACATAGAACACGCTTCCTCATCGGCCAATCCTTTCAGTCACAGACAACAAATTAAGCAAAGATCACTCCAACTTATTCTTCGCAGAATTGATATATTTCTTATATAATAGGCATGTAGTTTGATGCTGATGCGATGCAGGGGAAACCAAGGCTAGTTTTCACACTTTTGCTTGAGTTAATGTGTGTTAGAGGACGTTGGGTTTTTATTCATATTCTGAATAGGCATATTAATTCCCACACATATTGCTTTAACACACTTATACAGAGAGAATAAACGTAGAGTTTCTTGTTCTGGTCACTGTAAGACAAAAAGAACGTAAGAAAAACAAGCAGTTGTGTATATGTATTTTTGACTTAAAACTTCATAGATATCATAGAATGTATCAAAAATAGCCGGTTTTCACTAGGTGTCTCTACCTAACTGTATTCGTCCATTGGTGTTTTTCTCTCTCCCCATTAAGATTACATAAGCATTATTGTTGATACTGCATATTGATTTAATGTTTGTCCATTTTCATATATCTTGTGTAAGGTGGTGCTGGTGATGATGGGTATAGGTCTATTCATGTTTGCGATTCCTATGAATGAGAAATCAGATGCGCTCATCACATCAGAGCAGTTCACCCCATTCTGGCTTGGGATCTTGGTATGTTGATTTGTTCTTCTCTTCATCCTTTTTAAATATATTTGCATGTTTTGACTTGAAAGGTATTTTAGACCTTTAATGACTTTAAAGAAAACTTTTAAGCCACAATCCATTGATCTCCACCTCTATACAACTAGCCTTGATTTTCTGGACAATGAAATCACTGAAAAAACAAAGATGCATAAACTCAACTAATAGTAATAATTATAACACTGATGCGAAAAAAATAACACTGCAAGACATTACATGTCAATAAAAAGAAAAATGCAGAAAGAATGTATTCAAACAAATATGGCCTGACTTGAGCGGCTGTCACTAAATACAAATAAACTGAACTGCTTTCCTAAGCCCCTTTCACACTGCACGTCGGACCCGCAATATTTCCGGAACATTGCCGGGTCGCCTTCTGTGTAAAAGCAACCACGTCCTGGGATCGATTACCGGATTGAACCCGGGTCGGGAACCTAGTAACATTGCGGGGTTCGACCCGGAACGAGCGCTGTGTGAACAAAAGCCAGATCTAATTCCATGTCGAAGTGATGACGCGCGTTATCACGCGACTCTTTTACCGGCTGTTTTGAAGGAAGATCAACATTTGCGACGAAAACATATGTGCAAACTGTAATGAAGCAGAGATCAGTTAGTTACTCACTTTCTGCGCTGACGCTGAGATGGTTTGCTTGATTCAGTGAAAGTATAACGTGCCTAGCGTTGTCGACTCGTACATTACACGTCACGCGTCATTACGGGATCTTCAAGGGTTGTGTGTGAAAGCATGCACATATCCCGGGTCATCACTGGCAGTGTCAAAGTGCCAAATCTAGCGACCAGGGAACAATTGCAGGAACACTTTACCCCTGTATTTGCCGGAATGACAGTGTGAAAGGGGCTATTGTAAGTTAATTTTCTCACTCACCACAGCACATTCTATAGATAATGGATTTCAGTGCTGGTCTTCTGCACATTTTGTCTCTTTTATCTGACACACTCAAGCCTTGTTCAGACTGCCAGTCCAGCTAAAGCAGTGGTCTCCAACTCCAGCCCTGGAGGGCCACAGCTCTGCACAGTTTAGCTCCAACTCTCACCTGCTTGGAAGTTTTTTAGTGATCCTAAAGACCTTGATTAGCTGGATCAGGTGTGTTTGATTAGTGTCGGAACTAAACTGGTTAGAGCTGTGACCCTCCAGGAATTTAATTTGAGACCAACGAGTTAAAGCAATAGGCCGCATGAAGCTGTGGTTTACAGTGAATGTAGCTAACATTGTGAAGTGCCTAACAACCCCCTTCAGCTGTTGTAAATTCACTGTAAACCACGGCTTCACAGGGTTGATTGCTTTTGTAAAATGGTTACCACACAATACATATATTAAAAGCAAAATATAGGTTACTCTATTAAGCTTAAATCATTAAGTACCATTCTTCCACTGGAGAAATAGTCCCTGACAGAGACTGTAAACGGCAATAGAATGATCATATAACATGCCTCATCTAACAGATACTGCAACCTTTTATTTTCATAATTTTTACTAAATGTATACTAAATGTCTTGCTTTTTGCAGTTCTTTATCTGTGGTCTTCTGTATATACTGTCTGAGCGCAACCCATCCAAGAAGATAGTAAGTGTCTGTTTAGCTATTGTGTTTCACAGTGTGTGAGCTATTCTTGTGTCCTAACTACAACATTTTCTCTGTAAATGTTTAAATGTGTTTGATAATTTGTTTGTGTCTTGATTTGATTGCTCACAGATCACAGCCAGTCTTGCTCTGAGTATCATCTCAGTCATTGGAGTCCTGTCTGCTTTGGGGGAGTTCTCCAGAGCAATTGTTGGAATCGATCAAGTATACTGGTCTCATCTACATCCGAATCACACAGAGGAGGAGACCATTTATATTGAACAACATTATGTGAGGGTTTTTATTCGCATTACTAGATAAAAACATGGTTATGAGGGTGATAGAGGGGGTATTTTCAGCCAGTGAGATATTATGCATGTGCAAACAGAAACTCTCATTTCGTTTTCACAGATGCCCATCAGAAACATGGAGCTAGTGTTCTTCTGTCACAACTTGATAGGAGGCGCTCTGCTTATAACCATGGCGATCTTCGCCAGGGCTGGGCTGCGATCCAGCAGGACTCAGGTAATTTCACGTCACACAGTCTTCCTCCTGTCTCCGCTTGGGCTGTAGGTCTTTTCTGATTGGGTTATTATAGCAGGAGAAAAAGGAAGGCATGCTAAATTCAAATAACAAAACGGTAACACTTTAGAATAACGGTCCATTAGTTAATGTTAGCTAACAACTTTAGTTAACATGATCTAAGCAAGAACAATCCATCTACAGCATTTATTAATCTTAGTTGATGTTAATTTCAACATTTACTAATGCATTATTCAAATCAAAAGTTGTGCTTGTTAACATTAGTTAATGTAGCCTACTTTAAATTAGCATGAATAAAAATGAATAACTGTATTTTCATTAAAATGGTCACTTCATTATTTAAAGTCATTAGTTACAGTAATACAGTAATAATAATTTATTAGTCATTAAAATAATTAGTATTTCATGATCTATTTTATTTTATTTTAGTAAGAAGTCATGTAACAAGTAAGACAATGTTTCCCTGATCTTCCTGTTGGGTTTATTTTGCGATCATGCCCTGGTCATTTGTGATAGTGAAGTCCTAACGTTCATGGATGATTTCCTCTTCTCCACAGACTGTTGTTGTAATGCGGGACCTGGCCTCCGCAGAGTGAACCAACCAAAATCATCTGAAGATCCATCTCTGTGTATGTGAAGAGGAACTGACAACACATCAGAATATTTCACTAATAATCACCTGTTTAAAACGATCATTAAAATGGCATATATATATGTTTTGTGCTGAAAACTAACATAAAAACAGCATTCAGAGCGTAGGGACATTTATCATTTGTAAACTTATATTTGAGCTAGCTTTATTATTTTATTATAACCGGGAATTAATACTTTTTTCAATTATGGTTATACTTCTATAATACTTTGTTATGGCAGTCCTTTTTGTAATAAATATTCTTTACAATGCAAGCATAAGCACATTTCCAAAATGTCTGAGTGCTTCATCTGGAAAGCATCTGTTGTGTACAACATCTTCATTAAAAAAAGCATTAACACTTCTGACACGAAATGTTTTAGACACATTGTAAATACTGTACATCTTCTAGATGGAAACCCTCATATATAAGAGAAGTCTGTGAGATGAATGTGTGATGTTTGAGTTTATTTCTAAAATCCTAAATCAAGCTGGAAGTCTTTATTATTTCAGAAATCCCTAAACTGAATCTCTGCTAAATAATACAGTCTAGTAGCACTGTAACAGAAATAATAAAATCTAAAGATTTACTAATATCACTAAACAAGGTTTATATCTGGGATCATAGGTTATTGTTTCCGAGATAGATGCATGCAGAATTCTTCACTTGTGATCCGATCACCCAAGATGGGTTTATTACCAGCTGTAAAAAGGACAATGGAGTACTATTTGTTGACACTAACTTTTTTTCTTTTTTTTTAACAGCAAGAAGAATCCTTATACACATTTTTTAAAGGTTTAAAAGATTTAGATATTTTTCCATTTGTTTCTTTGTATTCATTATTTGTTGAATAGTTACAGTTTTTTTCAATCGCTAACAAGCGCTTAACCAGGGACGTACTGGGACTGAAATTCAGCCCGGGACTTTAAGATGGAGAGGCCTTTTACGCGAGTGCCCTTGGTGCACGAGCAGGATTTTTTGCAGTTATTTTCATTCTAATAGTGTTTTTATGGTATAAAGACAATCAGATTACGCTGAAGACCTTCAAGAAACTTTAGGATAACACCTGCCTCCTCAGGTTGTATAAGCAAGTCCACTGCACTGAACACAACCAGGTCAGCAAAACCTAATCTCAGACACATAAGTCACACAGTATACTGCGAACTACCAGCATGTCATGTGTACAGTCAGTCGGAGTGATGAAATAGTTACAAATACTCACACCCACTCATACTCAAAAACTACAGTGCAGTCCCATACAATAGAGATTGTGTGTGTGTGTGTGTGTGTGTGTGTGTGTACTCACTTTCAACTCTCCCTGCCTCAGCTTCCCCTGTGCTGGACCCTGTCTCTGCTTACTGATTGTACAGCTACATATCATATGCATGAGAAGAACATGAGTAATAAATATGACAAAGAATAATACATTTTCTAATTCAATCTGTGCTTCAGTCAGGTTATTATCTAGTATGTGGAACTATTGGCATTTTATCCTTTATGTAAATATGTAACATTGTGCTGTATTTTTCTATTTTTGTGTGCGTGTTCTTAATAAAGCTTTGATTGATTGATTGATTGATATGCCTAATATGATTGCCTACCCAGCCCTGCACACTGCCCCTCTACCTGTCTGTTTCCTGCTCTTCTCCTCCTGCTGCTCCTTCTCCTCCTCTCTCCTGCTCCTATTCCTCTCTTCTCCTCCTCCTCTCTCTTCCTGCTGCTGCTGCTCCTCCTCGGGGTATAAGTCTTTGGGCTTTATTTAAGTCTGGGGCTTTATTGTGTCATGCATCCCTGACTATTTATGTATTTTCAATGTATGACAAGCGTGTTGGAAGCGTTTCCAGCCAAAATAGAATAGGAAAAGATGTTTATGTCATTTTGACACGAATAAATATTAATAAATTACATTTTGATATTTAAGAGTCTCTAGGTTTTGACATAAATGAAGATATAAATGTAATTTAAACAAATGTATCACCAGAGGCTTATTTTTATTTTTTTTACCAGAGTCTTATCATATTATGTCACCTAGCAGCAGCTCTGCGTCAGACACGTTTCTGGTGTGCAAAGACCAGGCAAAGACATGGAAAACGCTACGCAAACACCACGCAGCTTACACTCAACAGAAACGCCACGCTCACGCACAGTCAGCCAGCCAGCGTGTCGCCGCCACTCGCCGGCTTAATCGTGCACCTGTCCTATCCATGCTGCTGGGTCCTTCCTCATCTGCACCTCCTGCCACAGCACCCTTTTCAGTGCGGAAAAGGTCCGTTAATTTGGCACATTTAGCTGCCTCTTGTGCCAACATTTTTTTCTTTTTCATTCTTATATTTTCGGCCCCACCCATTTCTTTCTCTTCTTTCCTTCGTTTCACCATTTTTACCTTCTGTCTCTGTTGCATTCACACAAACTCAAACCTAACCAAGTAAACTCCTTTGATTGGCGCCTTTGAGCCAATCGGATGTCAGGAAATACGAGGATCAGTCCAAGTTGGGAGGGGCCGCTCGTATCCCCCCTTAAGATTGGAAGTATTGGTTTGGCCCAGTTTGAAACACACACACACACACAGACAGACACACACCAACTTTACCAAAACACTGGAAATCTGACTCAAAATTAAATTATTCTGTCAAAGAATAACACTTGTTTTCACCTCAAAAGGTACATGCAGTCAATCAAAGTACACCAGGTTTCAAAATACTGGCTATTGTTGACATTACAAAAACTGCATAGACTTTTCAGTCTCAGTTTTACAGGTATTTGCATGCAAAACATGCAATTCACTGTTTTACACTAAATTTCTCGGTTAGGAACTGTATGTCCAAATGTACAGTAATGTTCACATTCAAAAGCATTCCAGTTAAAAGCTATTTTTTTTTCCTTTACTGCTTACTGCAGGAGGTACAGTAGAAACACGGTATGATAGAACAGAAAAGGTTTGACAGTATTGCTTACAGTGAACAAAATATCCATGAAACACATAAGAGTTTTCTGAACAAAAAAACAACAACAGCAAAAAGCCCAGGGGGGGGGGTTAAAATAAAAACAATCTCTCACTGCACCTGCTCCTCTCACTGCATCTCTCACTGCATCTCTCACTGCTCCTGCTCCTCTCACTGCTCCTCTCACTGCATCTCTCACTGCTCCTCTCACTGCTCCTGCTCCTCTCACTGCATCTCTCACTGCTCCTGCTCCTCTCACTGCTCCTCTCACTGCTCCTGCACCTCTCACTGCTCCTGCTCCTCTCACTGCATCTCTCACTGCTCCTGCTCCTCTCACTGCTCCTGCTCCTCTCACTGCACCTCTCACTGCACCTCTCACTGCATCTCTCACTGCTCCTGCTCCTCTCACTGCTCCTGCACCTCTCACTGCTCCTGCATCTCTCACTGCTCCTGCTCCTCTCACTGCATCTCTCACTGCTCCTGCTCCTCTTACTGCTCCTCTCACTGCTCCTGCACCTCTCACTGCTCCTGCTCCTCTCACTGCTCCTGCACCTCTCACTGCATCTCTCACTGCTCCTGCTCCTCTCACTGCTCCTCTCACTGCTCCTGCACCTCTCACTGCTCCTGCTCCTCTCACTGCTCCTCTCACTGCTCCTGCACCTCTCACTGCTCCTGCTCCTCTCACTGCTCCTGCACCTCTCACTGCTCCTTCTCCTCTCACTGCTCCTCTCACTGCTCCTGCACCTCTCACTGCTCCTTCTCCTCTCACTGCTCCTCTCATTGCTCCTGCTCCTCTCACTGCTCCTCTCACTGCTCCTGCACCTCTCACTGCTCCTGCTCCTCTCACTGCTCCTGCACCTCTCACTGCTCCTCTCACTGCTCCTTCTCCTCTAACTGCTCCTCTCACTGCTCCTTCTCCTCTCACTGCTCCTCTCACTGCTCCTGCACCTCTCACTGCTCCTGCTCCTCTCACTGCTCCTGCACCTCTCACTGCTCCTTCTCCTCTCACTGCTCCTCTCACTGCTCCTTCTCCTCTCACTGCTCCTCTCACTGCTCCTTCTCCTCTCACTGCATCTCTCACTGCTCCTGCTCCTCTCACTGCATCTCTCATTACTCTTCCTCATCCATACATTACAGTGTTTGTCTTTTTCTGTTTCTGTTTCCAAAAACATCACTCCTTTTATTGTATAAGTGTCAATGTAAGAGAAAAAAATAACCCCTGCCATTGAGTCTAAGCCAGATTGGAATCAGCTGTGGTTGGCCCAATTTACACAACATAAATCAGCTAAGATATATTGTTTTTGAACTGATATCATTGCAGAAGCAGAGGTTTTTATACTGTATCTAAGGTTTGGAACATTGTTTTTGCTATTGTGGGATGTTGTGTGTTAACATTTTTAAATACAACAAATACGATCCATGATTTTGTTGGGAGGTATAGCTTGTCTGTTCAGAGAATGTAAGCATTGTGGAAATGTGTTCAGTGACTCCTTATTGTATGAAAACGACATGAAATGTGTGAATGGTATGGCCACAATAGACAGATGCTGTGCTAATTGTGTTTAGAGTTTTGAAAATGTGACAACTGCTTGGATAAATGCTTGTTAGCGACTGAAAAAAATAATAATGTATTATATAATGTAAATAAACAGATTGTGATATTTTTCTCAGTTTCTGAAATAAACTTACATCACAGAAAATGTAATTTCTAACAATAATACCTAGACCTGCTCTTTATTTTTTATTTTTTAAATAATAAAAAAATTAATAGATTATAATTTTTATAATCTAATATAATTATATTGTGACTCTGCCAAGTTCACGTGGAGAACTCTACATGATAATGAAGCATTTAATCAACAACCAAAAATATGTGTTTTGTTATTATGATTTTGTAACCCAAGTTATTAAGACCAAAAACGGAAAGTGAGATGTCAATATGAATGAGTACATAAAATATATGTATAGAATATAGGCATATTCTATTGTTATTTATCCATTCAGTTCACCTTTATTGGGATAATCCAGAGATCCAGAAGAGATACACCATACCAGTATTTCCACAGATGACTGGTATCACACAACATTCAGCCTTGATTTGACAGCAACATTATACTAGCATTCTGAGAACCATTCAACCAACAAACACATTTTCTCAATTTCTCAAACATCAGATTTCACAAAAAATCCTGAAAGAGTTAACTCTTTAACATGCTCTGAGGATATATAGCATTTTCTTCTTAGCATATTAGTGTGAGCACATACCTTTGCCTATGCATGTCCTCATTATCATACATTTAATCAGTGGTTAAATGTACAATGTTTAAATGTTTCAGAACAAACAGTTAGAACCTTATCACCTTTTGTTCTACTTATCATGGTCATTTTAGCGTTGTATTTCACATAATGTTTGACCCCTATTTTTCAGCTGTTAGAAGCCAGTTCCACTCTAAAGAAAATAAAATAAAATAGCCAGATCATCCCAAATAGCAAGCAACCGTTTATAAGTCAATGTGATGCGTCAGTGCTAACTGGACTGAATTATAAGTAGGGAAGCTAATTTCAGAAAGGGTAGCAATAGCAAGTTAGCTTTGAAAGCAAGATCCCACCCTCCCTGCACAATCACTCAAAGCCACACCTCCTCCAAAACACATGAGCATGCTCAGACAGATAACAACACGATGAGAGTCAGAGAAGCTGATGTCTCATTCACTGGTGAGAAAACAATACAGTAGAAAGCGCATAACAGTGCCCTCAGTTCTTGTAATAGTGTAAGGGAACGTAATGATGACGTATCATGTCTGTGAGGAACATGACTGGTTGAACATACACCTTCCACAGATGATATAAACACATATTAATACCTTTAGACACTCAACTAAATGATTGCTATTGGGATGTGAAGAGACTTTTAACCAGCATAACAAAAAAAATGTTTGGGTTCAATATCACTTTTGCACCCGCAATTAATGTTGAACCAATATTGAAATTAACACACACACACACACACAAACATATTTAATATTGTTGAATAAACATTACAATGAAATGTTGATTCTAAACCACTTTTTTTAAATACTACTGAACTGTCATCATGAAACAATGTTGCCATCTGTGTTCAACAATCATTCAATAGCACATCAACAAATTCTTGACCATTTCAAAGACTTGGGAAAACCTTTTAATATCAGAAGATGTTTTCACGAATAACTCATGATTCATTGGAACAATTGGTACTGCTTGAAGACATCGCGCCGCGTGCTCTAAGGAGAGAGCGCGTCTTTAGAGAGCGCACAGATATGTTCGCGGAGAGTGACGAATGGCTGTTCAGTCGCTTTAGGTTGCCCAGAGAAGTCCTCATTGATTTATGCAACTCACTGGATCCACACCTAAGCCACATCACCAACCGCTCTCACTACCTTATCTCCAAGCCTGTGTTATAACCCATGCTTCTTTTTTACCTGTGCCCGTTATGCCAGTGGATACACTTTTAAATAACAAAATTTTCCTGGCTTCCACCTCCGAAAGCAAAACCTCACGTTCATAATCGTTAAAGTTATTTTTCGTTGTCTTTTGTTTCGGTGCCATAATTGTCTTTCTCTGTACAAGTGCCTCGTTGTGGAAAGCCCTTATATGGAGCTGGTTTGGGCGTGAATTATGCTAATTACTGACCTCGTGCACGCGGGCGCTCATTTAGAAGACTCCAAATTCACTAACAGAAGAACGACTTTAAGAAAAAGCTCATGTGCATACGCACGTGTTGTGAATTAGGCGGAAAGTTCTCGTGAAAAGTTCAAATGTGCGTATAAATAAGAAAATTGTACGCAATTATTAGTGAATGAGACCCATTGTTTTGTGTATTTGGCATTATGAAATGTGTTTATGTGGTTTAAGATTCAAAAACATTATTGTTTCTCCTCAATGCCCTGCCTTCTGAAACGCATATAGTTTTTAATATTTTTTTAGAAATCTCATCGTTCTGTAAAGCGAGGTATTCTCTGATTGACCAGCTATCCAGTGCATTGTGATTGGCCGAATGCTTCAAGCGTGTGATGGAAATGTTATTGACATGCTCCCTACACAGTGTTCATCAAGTTTACTTCACTTCAGAACATTCATTCACAGATTTGTGCTTTGAAACGTCTTCACACATGGACAAGTGTGACGTCATGTACCTCTGTAAATAAATACAATTTCAATTTACGTCTCGCACACTTCAATGCATTTTGAATGAAACATACATTTGCTTCGAACTGGAATCATGGTAGAATATCCTGAGATGTCCACTTCACAGGGCAATTACGTTCGAAAAGAACAAACGTCTGAAGCCATAAGAGAAATATACAAAATGTGCAGAGCAGGGGGCGCGAGGACTGGAATTGAGAACCGCTGCTGCATTGCGTTTGAATTATCGTTGGCAAATCTTTTAAATATGTAAACGTACTTACAGACTGTGAGTCAGAACAGGCATTGTAGTCTTCAGAAAACTGTCCAACCAGGAGTTGCGAGGAGACACAGGAGGAAAGAGGTGAAATGGATTGGTTGTGTCGGATGTTGGTTATTTGGAAGAGAAGTGGAAAGATCTAGTGTTAATGAAAGTGTGAGTACACTGAAATATTCATTGTGTCAACAGATATTTTGCAAGTGTGGAATATCAATATACCTCTTGTGAGTTGTGACCAGTGTGAGCGGCCCCACCGTAATAGGATTGGTGGGTGAGCCGGAACCAGCGAAAAAGGAGTCTGGTGCCTTGTCGTGGCTGTGACGTTTCCTCTGGCCGTCTGCTGCATCGGTGCCCCCAACGTCCAGGAACTAATCCCCGGTCCTATGTGGTTTTGACCCTAATTCACTGTGAGTGTGGGAGTGCAGTGGGTGAGTCCTTTTCTTTGCTGTGTGTACACTTGAAGTCTGCAGTGTCGTGCTGTGTCATGTCATCAGTAATCACCCTCTAGGCTGGGAGAGAAAACCCTGTGGAGAAGAACGTGCACCGGTGTTGTGAGACGACCGTCTTTTATATACATGCCCGCTCGGGGCTTTAGTCTTCTACTCCATGGTGACGTGTCGACAATAGCAAGTAAGGAACAGTGTGCATATTGTGGGGGACGACGACTGAGAGAAGTGTTGGCTGCTATATGAACATCCAGCTGTGTAGCCCTTGTGTATGAATACCTGTTTGTGGAGTGCTTTCAGAGGTTCGCCCCTGTCTAGATCTCTGGTCCGTTGTCTGGAAGAGAGGAGAGGGAAGCGTTCGAGTCATTCCTGAGGTACATACCTGGTGGCACAAACCTACCTGAAGTCACCCAGCGTGGTGGCACCAGCTGAGGCCATGGAAGGCCCAACGTACAGCAACTTCAATCTGTACTTCTATCCACTCTTGGTCAAAGACGAGAGGTGGTGTGTCTTTCTCCACATATTCACTGAAGCTTAGTAAATTTGTGAAGGAACTCTGTCTGTTACCAGTCCTACAGGTCAGAGCTTGAGGCTCTGAGTCGTCGTGGGAGTGTTTCCACGGTTGGAGGTGACCGTGTTGAGTGTTGGTCTGGGAAGTCTGCCCCGGTGAAGAAGACCACAGTTGTTGTGACATATACACTTTCTCTAGACTCCCGAGCTGAAAAGGGCTAAAGCCTGACGTCAACCTCTTCGAGGGTCTGTGAGTTCTATCCATCCAGTATTGTCATTGTATACCCACCTGCATGCCCAGGGCAAAGCTCCAGTTGCCCCTGTATGCCCATCTGTACGCCTCAAGCTAAGAGCCAGCGTATTGCCCTTGTATACTTACCTGTATGCCCAAAGTCAAGCTCCAGTTGCCCCTGCATACCCCTCTGTACGCCTAAAGCTAAGAGCCAGCGTATTGCCCTTGTATACTTACCTGTATGCCCAAAATCAAGCTCAAGTTGCCCCTGTATACCCCTCTGTATGCCTAAAGCTCAGAGCCAGCGTATTGCCCTTGTATACTTACCTGTATGCCCAAAGTCAAACTCCAGTTGCCCTTTGTATACTCTTCTGTACGCCCACAGCTAAGAGCCAGCATATTGCCCTTGTATACTCATCAGTACGCCCAAAGCTAAGAGCCAGCGTATTGTCCTTCTGCATACTTACTTGTACGCCCCGAGTGAAATACCAGTGCATCGCCCTTGCATACTCACCTGCAAACTCCATCCGTAGGGTTTACCTGGACGAAAATCGAAGTTAAGGATTGTGTATCTGTCTTGCATACTTACCTATACACCGAAAGCCAAGACCTGAATATATTCACCTGCATACTTACCTGTGGACCTTTTTTCCAAAAAAGGTGTTTCCAACCGCGGACCCAGAATCTCGTGGCGAACGGCATCAGGTACGCACCCCACTCAATTCATCAGAATTACTTACCTTCTTTACTCTGCGTGCAGGGACTGGAAGGGCCCCACCGACGGTTCTCCTGCAGGAGAAACACAAAGGCACTACTGAGAAAAACCCTGTTGAGTCACGTGAAGGAAAGGACACCAATTACCTACAGGCTTACCTGAGAGTCCCCGTGACAGAGTCAGAAGCGACTCGGACCTATACTCTCTGGCCCCGAGAGTGGATTTTAGATTACCTTTTCCCTTCCCTTCACACCTTTTAAATAATTTAATTAAAGTTTGTTTTAATTATACTCACTCTCTCTCGTGTGTCTGGTCATTGGGGTGTTCTTGGGACCTCCTTGAGGTGGAAACTAGGGAGGGGCGAGACTCACGACACCTGTGGTTCGCTCCGACCTGTGACAGATTTTGGCGTAGTCGGCAGGATTCCACCTCGAGTTTAGCGACCAAGGTCCCCCAATGGCCGACGATGAGTTGCCCGAGGCCCCGCCCCGAGTCATGCCTGTGTTCATGGGGAACCCTTGGATCCCAAAATATGGAGGTACAGAATCTGAGGTGAGATTATCCGAGTGGAAATCTCAGATTGAATGTCTTGCTGGGATCCAGGGACTAACGGCAGCACAGCAATTACAATTCGTCTTGAACTCCCTAGAGGGGGAGGCTCGTCGAGAGGTTCAAGCTGCCCCAGAAGCAGTTCGAACCACAGCCCAGACTGTATTCCACTTCTTGTCTGAGCAGTATGGGGATACCACTCCAGTAGCCGTCCTCAGAGCGTAATTCTTCAGTTGTAAACAGGGACCCCGACAGCCCATTCGAGCTTTTGCCTTACGACTTCGGGAGCAGTTCACCAGGTTGCAAAAACATCAAGATCATGGCCTGGGAGATGGGGATACGCTCCTGAGAGACCAGTTCCTGCTGGGCTTGCGGGAAGGCCCCGTACGTCAGAGCTTACGTGTCCAGTTTCGAAGAGACCCAGATCTGACATTCGAGGATCTGAAGAAAGCAGCAGTGGCTCTAGAATTAGATCAGGCTGAAGTCAAAGACCCCCCGGTATGTGCAGCTGTGAGTAGTACCGCAACTGTGGCTCCCGAAGGAGAAGATTGGAAGCAAACGTTGAAGATGGAGGATTTGAAAGACATCCGTGAACAGATGAAGGAATTGTCTAAAACGCTATTGGAGGAGCTGCGTCTTGGGGCACCGATGCACGAGGTAAGGCCTACCCCGCGAGAACAGGCCTATTCAGACGGCGGCCGAGACCCCAGGAGGCGACCTAGTCGGCCTGCCCGCCCTCGATTTGAATGGGACGAACAAGGGCAACCTATCTGTAATCGTTGCGGTGAGCCTGGACACTACAGCCGCCAATGTGGCTCTCGAAGAGGTTCGCCAGGGGGTTTTTAGAGCAACCGGCCACAGTGGGTCATGTGGTCGGGACCCCTTTAGAAGACCCAGCATTAGCTACAGGCTCGAAGGACGGATTGATTGGACACAGTCCTGTGGTGGAGGTCCAAGTATGTGGTACCAAAGTGCCCTGTTTAGTAGACACTGGATCCCAAGTCACCCTGTTCTCAGAGAGCCTATCACGAGAAGTATTTGGAAGACGAAGCATGCAAGGAACCGAGGCCCCATGGTTAACCTTGAAGGGAGCGAACGGGCTGGACATCCCTTATATCGGGTATTTAGTCACTGATTTAGAGATCCATGGGAACGTCGTACCACAGAAGGGGATTGTCATTGTCCAGGATCATTGCTTAGGGACCCATCGAGCCCTCTTGGGGATGAATGTTATTGCTGAGTGTTGGGAGGAACTGTTTCGGGCAGGGCCCGTGAAGACAATTCTGTTGGCAAAGCAGCAGGAATGGAAACGGATCATTGCTGATTGCCGCCGGATACAGACGGCTAGGGCCCGAATGGACCGAGAGGACACCGGCCGAGTGGCCTGTCGATTTGCTGTGTCCATGCCAGCAAAGAGCGAGGCCATTGTATGGGTGAGGGTCCCCTAACAGGAGTATGGACCCGAAGGCTGGGTACTAGTGGAGCCCCATCTGGACTGTCAAAATGTGGAGGTGGCCCGAGGATTGGCGGTAGTCCGCCTAGGATGAGTCCCAGTAAAAGTACACAATGAGTGTCCCTACCCGATTCAGTTGCACCGGCACCAGCGATTGGCCAGAGTGACGATGGTCAGCCCCCATCAGGTAAGAGAGGAACGGGACGCAAGTTTTCGGCAGGTATGCCCCACCGTGGTCCAGGTAGCCCTAACCCAAGTGGACTCGCCACCGAACAAGGCGGAGGAGGGAATGCCTGGCCATCTACGGGGCGAGTCTCTACAAGGAGAAAGATTGGAGGAGGCTCAGGCGCGTAGACTAGAGGGGCTCTTGATGAAATGGCAACATGTGTTCTAGACACACGATGAAGACTATGGTTGCACGAGTGTGATAAGACACCAAATCCCCACTGGAGGGGCTGGACCCAGCCGTGAGAGGTCTCTACCCATTCCACCCACTCTATACTCAGAGGTACGTACCTTGTTGCAAGGCATGCTCGACAGAGGGATCGTCCGGGAGAGTAGCAGCCCCTGGGCAGCACCCATAGTACTTGTACAAAAAAAGACAGGAGCCCGGAAGGTTCTGTGTGGACTACCGTAAGTTAAACCAAGTCACCAAGAAGGATGCCTTTCCTCTGCCAAGGATTGAAGACTCGCTAACCAGCTTAACTCAATCTGCCTGGTATTCCACACTGGATCTGGCAAGCGGTTATTGGCAGGTGCGGGTGGAAGAAGCGGACCGGGAAAAGACTGCCTTTACAACCCCATTTGGTTTATTCAAGTGGGACTGGATGCCCTTCGGCCTTTGCAACGCTCCCACCATGTTCCAGCGACTCATGTAGCGGTGTTTGGGAGGTCAACTGATGGAATCGACGCTGGTCTACCTTGACGATGTCATAGTCTATTCCCAAGATGTTGAGTCTCACTTGCAACATCTTGAGAAGGTATTCCAAGCCATGGAGAAGCATGGGTTGAAATCACAACCGGACAAATGCCATCTGTTGAGGAGTGAAGTTAAGTTCCTGGGCCATTGTGTCAGTTCTGCCGGGGTCGCTGTGGACCCAGAGAAGGTGTCAGCCGTGCGAGAGTGGAAGGCCCCGAAGATGGTGAGACAGGTCAGATCTTTCCTGGGCTTTGTGGGGTACTACCGGCGCTTTATTAAAGACTTCTCAAAGATCGCGAGGCCACTGAACCATCTGTTGGCAGGAACGGGGCGACCTCAAGGTCGTGGGTCCCCGTCGATTGCATGGGACTCAGAGTGTGCCTTCCAACGGCTAAAACAAGAGTTGCTGCAAGCACCGATCTTAGCTTATGCCGATTTTAACCAACCCTTTGTGCTGTACACAGATGCCAGTAATCTGGGCTTGGGGGCAGTGTTGGCCCAACGTCAGGAGGGAGTGGAGCGGGTCATCGCCTACGCTAGCAGGAGCCTTCACCCAGCAGAGACGAACGACGCTAATTACAGTTCCTTCAAGCTTGAGTTGCTGGCACTAAAGTGGGCATTGAGCGAAAAGTTCAAGGATTACCTGTGGGGTGCGAAGGTACAAGTCGTCACAGACAACAACCCTCTTGTACATCTACAGACGGCCAAATTGGGTGCTGTAGAGCAGCGGTGGGTGGCCCAGCTACAGAAAGACAAGCTCAAGATGGGACGGGCCGTAAGTTGCTGGGGCAGTGGATGAAACTCCGAATACGAGATGGAGTGATTTGTAGGACCATCAAAGATCCAGGGTCGGGTGATGAGAGCTGCCAGATTGTGGTACCCGAAAGCCAGGTGAAAGCCTTGATAACGGCATATCACAACCAGTTGGGACACCAAGGGCAGGAAAGGACTGTGTCTTTGTTACGCAGACATTTCTACTGGCCCTGGCTGGAAACATCCGTGAGTACGTTTATTCGGGCATGCCCCGGCTGCACTTTATTCAAGTCTAGGAGAGAGCCACGAGCACCGATGGTCCCGATATAAGCCAGGGCTCCCCTTCACATCGTGGCTATGGACTTTTTGACATTGGGCAGACCTATGGATCAGTACCAAAACATCCTCGTGGTCACTGACTTATTCACCAAGTACTCCTGGGCTATCCCCACGTTAGACCAAACGGCGAACACTACCGCCACCGCATTGTGGAGGGCCGTCTTCCAGCCGTTTGGATGTCCTGAATTCCTGCACTCAGACCAAGGGCCCAATTTTGAGTCTCGGGTCGTAAAAGAGCTGTGTAAGTTGTACGGGTGTACATAGACCCACACAACGTCCTACCACCCCCAAGGAAATGGGGGGTGCGAACGATTCAACCTGCACTTCGATTGGGCACCTTAGACCAGGAACAGCAGGGCGAGTGGGTGAGTGCCCTACCGGCTTTGATACAAGCTTACAATAACAGTGTACATAGTACCACGGGGTATGCCCCAACCTACTTGATGTTCGGCAGGCATGTGGACTTGTAAGTCCAGCAGCAAGTCTGGACCTGTAGACTTGCTGCTGGGGACGGCCGCGGTTGAAGAGGAGCTGAGTTTGACAGAGTGGGTGGACCGCCACCATCAACGTCCCTATTATGCTTATGGGCAAGTGTCGACACGGATATGGGTGGCTGCGGGAAAAAAAGCAAGAGGCTGTATGATCGGACGGCCCGAGAAGCCCCCTTACTCCCGGGAGAGCGAGTTTTCGTGCGAGACAACCGACGGCAAGGTAAAGGCAAATTGAGTGACCGATGGGAAGCCACTCCTTATGTGATCCAAGGACAGCAGCGGCCAGGGCAACCGGTATACACCATTCGCCCAGAAGGGAAGGCGGGACCAGACCGAGTGGTCCACCGTAACCTGATCCGGCCCTGCCCGAAAGGTATACGCCATTCGCCCAGAAGGGAAGGTGGGACCAGACCGAGTGGTCCACCGTAACCTGATCCGGCCCTGCCCGAACTATCCCAAACCTGTGGAAGAGGCTCCAAGGGAGTCGGTGCCGGTAGAGCCATGGATAGGTGGATGGGCCGTGGTCCCAAGGGACTTTGTGAATGCGCCCGTCCGGGTTGAACCCGTCTCACCACCCCGTCAGTCCCAACGGGAAAACCGAGGATGGCCCCCTGTACGTTATGGCGAGTGGACAGGTGAAGGACGTTCTAGGGACTAGAACGAATTGGCGGGGGAGGATGTGGCGGAGTGACTGTGACGGGGCGGAACCAAAAATGAGGAAGATTAGTTCCGCCCGGACCATATATCGCAAACCCAAATCGGCGTGTTATTGGGAACGGGTGTCTTGTTGAGCGTGGCGATCACTGATTGGGCAATTCGGTGAAGAGGAGACCCATAAATAGGGCATTAGAAACACAGGAAGTGGTTGGTGATTCCCAGTAGTTATTGTGGGTGCAACGGAGCGGAGGAGAGAGTTGGAGAGAGAGTGTATGGTGCACTGTTGAGCTTGGGCAAAGAGAGATACACACACAGGGCTGAGTATAAGAATATCTTTATTTGGAGCATTGTGTTCAGATGCATTGTGTGATGTGAAGTTAACACACATTGAAGATCTGCTAGGATTGCAGGAAGGAGATCGTGCTGCCAGTTGTGTTGGATGTCGGTTATTTGGAAGAGAAGTGGAAAGATCTAGTGTTAATGAAAGTGTGAGTACACTGAAATATTCATCGTGTCAACAGATATTTTGCAAGTGTGGAATATCAATATACCTCTTGTGAGTTGTGACCAGTGTGAGCGGCCCCACCGTAATAAGATTGGTGGGTGAGCCGGAACCATCGGCATTGGCTCGTCCTGGGGGCCGGGAACCGCAGGCCTGCTCACGGGTCGCTGGGTGCCCTTCGGCAAGCATCGCTCCTGGACCACCCTTCGGGGAAAAGGCGGCGCTCGCTCCCCTACCTCCCGGTGTTGGGCGGCCTCCGCCAGCTCAATGGCCTCCACGAGCTCGTCGAGATCGGTGGGATTCCTCATGCCAGCCACCTGCCTCAACGCGCGGAGGAGTCGGTCGGTCGATCACCACACGCTCAGCTACCTTGTGTGCGGAGGGACCCCCTGTCAACAGCCAATGTTGGGCCAACCGGGTTAGTTCTGCCGCTTGGGCGCGAGCGGGCTGTCGAGCTCGATATTCCCAGTCATGGAACTGCTGCGCCGCACAGATTGGGGAGAGGCCTACTCGGCTCAGGATTTCCTTTTTCACCTCTCCATAGTCCCGGCTTCTCTCAGCCGTCATGGTGAAATACGCCCGCTGGGCTTCCCCGGTCAGCAGCGGCGCGAGGAGTCTGGCCCACTCGTCCTCTGGCCACGCCTCCCGGATCGCGGTGGCCTCAAACATTTGAATATACATCTCCACATCGTCGTGCCCCGTCATTCGTGGCATCAGCTGTACGGCTTGGACACGGGGGTCAGGCAGCGGCGTGCGGTGGGCGGCGGCGCGGAGGGTGGCGAGCTCACGTTCGGCGTCTCCTTGACGTGAGGCCATGTGCTCCATTATCTGCTGCTGGCGGATGCTCACCTCGGTGAGGTGTTTAAGCAGCTCTTCCATGCCGGGGGAGGAGCGGCCGCCTGTGGAAACAGAGCAGAGGGAAAAGAAAAAACAAATAAATAAATAAAAATGGGTGATGGTGACTTTAACGATCTCCTCGGGGGTCGGTTGTCGGTGTCCACCTCACAC
Organism: Carassius auratus; assembly: GCF_003368295.1. Taxonomy (NCBI): domain Eukaryota; kingdom Metazoa; phylum Chordata; class Actinopteri; order Cypriniformes; family Cyprinidae; genus Carassius; species Carassius auratus. Next base: position 20,912,854 of record NC_039280.1, on the reverse strand, counting down.
TTCTGCCCGCATTTTCCACCAGTGTGGCCAGGTGAGGAACTACACGACAACCGATAGACAGAGAAAATCCCCGAAGGGTGGATTTATTGAAAGACTTTGTGCTCTGAGTGAAGACGGTGCTCTCCGTAGTGCTCCAACTCCCTCGTGCTCTCTGTGCCTTGAGTGGTGGATCCCGTGCTGTGCTCTCCTGGTTGGGGCTGACGGTCACACGCTGCTCTCTATAACAGAGGAGGAAAGAGTTAGTGTCTGCGTCGGGAGACATTCCTCCCCATACTGCTTTCCTCCCCTGCTTAAGTAGACGCCGCTTAACGAGCTGCAGGTGCGGCCGCTCAGCCCGTGACGAGCTAGTGCCGGTGATTCCACTGTGTTGCCAGGGTGACGCTGACGATCGCTCGGGACACACGTCACAGTATTTATTATCAAACTGTGATAACTGTGACTAAATACAGTATATATACGTCTGCTATATGTTGCCACCACTCAAAAATTCCTGCCCTCTTCTAGGTCTGCCCCTGGCTGTGTGTGTGCACTCGGATGGGTTAAATGCAGAGCAACAATACCGAGTATGGGCTACCATACTTGGCAAATGTCATGACTTTCATACGCCAGTGTTTTACTGCTCAGAAAATACAGGTGATTTGAGGACAAGTTCAAAAAATACTTAAAAGCATTCATGGTTCTTTTTTCCACATAAAGCTGGACATTGTATGAATTGTACCATTTAAAGTGTGGTGTTCATGATGTTTAATGATGCTGAGAGAAAAAAAATATATCAGGAGTTGAAGAAACCTGATTACTATACATTATTATGAAATGTATGATGAATATTATATGTGTGCTGTGCTTGATCAAGTGTCATACCGTAGCCTTTCTTCTGGTAGAGAGAAGTTGGTAGTGGGCATGTCACACTGTAAAGCTGTAATCTTTCCTCTGATGTATTTAGGGGAATAGAAAGGGAGACACTGTGAAGTCCATCTCCTCAGAAAAAGCAGACATTCGCTGAGTCCCAATTCGCCTACTTTTACTACGACCTAAAAGTATGTACTTTTTTTGTGAGGAAAAAGTACATACTTTTGAGTGTGTAGCAAAAGAGTATGCACGTTCTGGGACATACTTCAGTGACGTCATGCAACGTGAACGACACACACCACAACTGTTAACGTTTCATTCATTCTTTATGTCCAATAAAATTCTATTTACTATTCCCATCTTTTTTTCTCATAGTTTTTTTTCACAATACATTTTACATTGTGTTCTTCTACCAAGTTGAGGAGTGAAGAAGCAGGGCGGCGTCGTCATAGAACCAAACGCAGGTCGTTTGTGAGGCGGCTGGTTCTGACGTTCATGTGCAATGTGTGTAACGAAATAAAATATAACTTTAATTAGGGTTAAACATTTGAATTCTTACACTTAAAAGCTGAGAGCGCTTCTCCGCTGCTGCTAAAGCTGCCATGTTTACATCACCGCAAAGCTCCTCCCTCCCGTACGCAATGGGTTGTGGGCAATATTAGCACTTAGAGTGTGCATTGATCTGCACTTCGAATTCTAACCGGAAATAGTAGACCATCCGGGTATCTTTGGAATACTCTTTTCAACATACTACGATTTGGGACGTACTAATTCTTGTTTCGCATGCTATTTAGGACGGATAGTATGCGAATTGGGACTCAGCAATTGACTTGGTTATTGGTGTTCGAGGACCTCCTCTTGTGGTTGTTTATGGTACAGCAGAGATCTGGGTTGCTCTGCAGTAATGTACTGTATGTTATTTTCTAGATTGTGCAAAATTGCTTTGAGAGGGAGTTTGGAGGAAGCTGGCTTTGATTAGATCTTTCTGTACCAAAGCCTCATCGGTGTTGCTGTTGATGGTGCGTCAGCTCAAACAGGTTAAATAGAACAAATATAATCAAGATTTTCCCAGAGGGAAATCCATACATTGTCTGGCTGACCTGTAGGAGTCAGCTGTATATGATTCATTTGAAAACTGTGTCTGGCTGTATTTATCTTGAAGATGAACAATTTGTTTCATCAATGCCACATGTATGCAGAATTTATGAACCGAACAAGCAAATTCTAGGTTAGTTTTCATTATTAGATGAGTTGCATAGCTTCAACTATGGAAGCCCGTTTCATCCACTGAATAAAACATTTCAAAACGTTATTGTGGCTTTTTATCTCCCAATTCTGACTTTTTAGATATAAACTCACAATTGCATCTGTGGTCCATATTTTAGGACGAACACTGGATGCTGTTCTTCACACCTGTGTTTTGCCATTTTTTATATAATTTATTACATTCAACGTTTTGAAATGCTGCGTGGGTGAATCTGTTCTGTAGGTTTAGAAGCTATTGTGTACAGAATGATGTGAAGTTTTTCTTTGGTTGTTAAATAAATATTTTTGTTTAATAAATTACATCTTATTGAATTAAAGTACCTGATTCACTGAAACATGTCAGTGATGTGGATGTTAACGGTTACAATGTGCATGTAAGTCAGTCTATAACATGTTACTTTGTGTGTAAAAAGAAATAAAAATGAATAAAAATTATGATTTTTAAGAGGTAATACTTATGTTAACCTGTTTTTTTTGGTATATTTAAGAGATGTAATTGTTGTGAAAAATGGCCTATCATGTCTGTTTTTAAACTAACATAAACCACAAGTACTCAAGTAACTCCATTATTGTTTTGAACAGTAGACAAGAAGAAAAAGCTGTTTCCATCCACCGATTTTTATGCACATTTTGGAATATCGTAATTTTTCACAGGCAACATGGGAACACTGGTTCCTAAATTACATTTTGTGGAGAGAATGAGTTGGCGACAGGATGTAACTGTGTCGACCAATCTGACAATGTTGCAAACTCTTTAACTTCATGCAAGTGAAGCCGGAGTTACAAATACGAGTGAAGTCTGTGTCAGTGAAGCCTGAGTGCAGGCAAGTCAGGACAGAATTTATGACACAGTTTCACTGCTCTAAATGATTTGTCTGTAAACACAAACATGTAATAAAACTATGTGTGGAAAATAAACAGTCATGTGAGCTTTCCTAAGTTCAGTTTTCACACCCCACAGCATTTGCCCAGACATGTAACCAATTACATCATTAAAGGAACGCCCACGATCGACTAGGGTGACCACCTGTCCCGCATTTTGCGGGACAGTCCCGAAATTTGAAGCTTTGTCCCGCGTCCCGCAAGTCATAAGCAGTGTCCCGCATTTTAATTTCGTCTTCGTCATTTTATTTAATCGTCCTTTAAATTACATTTCTACAATAAAAAAAATGTTAATAAGAAAACACGTACTGAACATGCGCAGCGCAGCCGTTATTATTGGTTCTAGCGGCTAGCCAGAGCAGGAAAATAAACACCGAGAAAAAAAAAACCCACTCCTGGTGAAAGTGAACTACAGCTACACCTGCCAGGAGTTCTAATGACACATAATGAATGAGAAGGCCCTACTCTAAGCTGCCAGATCAGACAAAAAATATAAATTCAAGATGCACTGAATCTGGTAAGAACGCATTTAATCTTTCTAGTCTTTCCTAATGGAATTTAAATGCTTATTTGGAAATGTGCTTTGTAGCGATTGGATTATTATTTTCACTTAATTATTTGGATTGAATACACACGTTCTGTTAACGTGCTGTTAACGTGCTATTTATGTTGATATTTATTTTACTGATATTACTATTAAATATTATTAGTGACGTTCACAGCGCCGGTCAGCACCGTCATTAACATTTTTATAAACCCTTTTAGCAATTTAAAACATGTTAACATCACTGCAAAAAGAGATATCTAATAAAAAAAATCAATATTTATTCACCTAGTATAATAATAGTAATTTCTCTGCCTCGTGTCCCGCATTGTCCCGCAAAATCAGGTCTGCTGACCTGCAACAGAGCAATAGCCAGGTGGTCACCCTACGATCGACTGAAACACGGAAACCAGCGGCACGCGGTGTGAACGGAGCTTTAACCTGTTTTTATACAGTCTGTGGCTTTAACACGTGGAAATGAATTTTGACCCATGTGGCGTTCCGTACAGCGTGGCGCAGTTATCTTTGTACTGCGTCACATGATTTAGAATTTCTAGACAAGAAATGAACACAGAGCATGTTCTGCCGGGGGAGGGGCTAGCCACTGAGCCTATTTACAATTGGTCAAATTCACAGCGGAAGCGTTTTCTGATTGGACATGGCAACAAAGTGGAATTTTTTTTTATTACCATCAAAATCTTTTGCTGTTTGAATGTTAATGTTTTTGATCAATCTCTCTTTTACATGAACATTTATTTAGGTTCTCTCACTGTTAGGCAGCAGAATGTCGCGTGCTTTAAATGTAGCTCCGCCCCCTGCACGCTAGTGTTTCGCTCCTGTGAATGAGCGCTTCCTTCCTCCCCACCTCGCTTCCGATTCTTTCTTTTCCTCCGGTGCGATCTCAGTACGGTCGCACATGTCCATCTGCCGCACAACATCTAGAATGCCGTCTAAGACCCTGCCAGCCGCCGAGCCGAACGCCCTGATGGAGGAGGTGGAGAGCGGCCCGCCGCTGCTGAAGGTGAGAGCGGGTCCACACAGCGCTGACTGACGCTATATGATCACACACACACACCGCTAACGGTACCGTCCTTAAGAGTCCAGGGCGCGTATCACTTCTGCTCTGTTCGAGTCGGAATTCACACACTGCACGGTTTGGGGATTTGTTTTGTTTGTTTGTTTCCCCCAAAAGTATTCATTAACTCACGTAAAGTCGAAATATGTGACGTAAGTTACATCTGCGATCACGTGTGATTAGCATGAACACTAACAGCACGTGTGTGTGTTGAGTTAGCGGCTATAACTAATATTAACGAATAGCGCTCTGTCATAACTGGGAAGCGACTGAGAAAGGATAAAATAAGAATCCACTGACATTTTATCAGAATAAATGGTCCATGACTTGTTTCATTTTAAAATATTAGAGCACAGAACCGGTGTTGTGTAATAATCGGTTCCTGTCTTAAACCGTTCCCGTGGGAGGAGTTTACGTGAATATATTCATGAGTTCCCGTGTTGTGGGCGTGTCCTTGAAACAAACGAACGGAACTTGTGATAATATTATTAGTGCACGCTCCTCAAATCACTGCTTGTTTCATGGATTATTTTGAACAGGTAATGTGTACATTTTACACATTTAATAGCGTTAAATTAAAGTTTTTCACAGGAACCGAACAAAACACAAGACCAGTTATAAGAGTTTTAATTATTTTTTATTATTGAAATGTATCTGAAAGCTGAATAAATATTTCCATTGTTGTATGGTTTATTATGAGGACAATATATGAAAATCTGGAATCTGAGGGTTTAAAAAAAATCTAAATGCTGAGAAAATCATCTTTAAAGTTGTTCAAATGAAGTTCTTAGCAATGTATATTACTAATCAAAAATAAAGTTTTGGTATATTTACAGTAGGAAATTTACTAAATATCTTCATGAACATGATCTTTACTTAATCCAATGAATTTTGTCATAAAAGAAAAATGTGTAATTTTGACCCATACAATGTATTTTTGGCTATTGCTACAAATATAGCCCAGAGACACCGATAACATTGGCATTAAATCACAAAAACTAGTGAACTGGAGGTGTTTATGAAAGTCATATTGTACTTTTTAATGTGTGAGAGTATTAGTCGTGTACAATCAGTGGATGGGGAAAAAAGATAAATAATACAATAATAGAATACTAGAAATATCTCAATCTGTGATGTGCAGATGAATACGTTTTTATCAAATAAATACAGCCTTGATGAGCATAAGAAGCTTCATCTTACTGATCCCACACTTTTGAACGGTAGTGTGTATACACACACACACACACAACTAAAAAAACAAGTAGATCCAATGGAAAAGAATAGATAAAGCTAGTGTTAAAGGCCTTTTTTGTAAAGAAACAGAGAGAGCAAGTGTTAGACGGTCAAGTCAACAAAAATATAAAACAGAATTAGAATAGAGAGTGCTAGAGATACTGAAGTGAAATGACGAGTAGTTATCTAATAAAAGATCAATAATCCGACATGATAGAAGAATGTGTAGCGTTATTTCTCTGCTATGATCATCATAAAGGATCAGTGACACATTCTTGTTAGATGAGCCTCTCCTTTCTCTCCAGAAAAAGAAAAAGAAAACGAAAGAGCAGAAGGAGACGGCCGAGGCAGAGTGTGATTCGCCGGCTCCTAAGAAGAGGAAGGCTGAGAAGATGCCCACCGAGAGCACAGACATGAACGGGAACACGGACACAAGCCAGGTCAAGGTAACCCATTTCTCCTGATCTCATGGAAATCATTATTCTGCAGCTCGTGTGTCTTACCGAGATCTCTGTCCAGCTGAAAAAGAAGAAGAAGGTGAAGGTGGAGGAGGTGATGGTTAACGGAGACACTGCGAAGACATCTGTACCAGCATCAGTGGACACACCTGGAGCGTCCAGCGAGGACTCGGACAGCGACCGCGAGAAAGTGTGTACACGTCTACACTTCTGTTCACATATCCCCAAATCTACAAACAGCTGTAATATTATATTTAATTAAAAGGTTGATATATGTATTTTGATAATATCTGATTGTAAGCAACACTATCACAATCATCAGAGATGGAGCGGTCAGAAGCAGTTATATGTGTGAATACAATGGCATTAGTTCCCCATCAGCATGTCCCTTCAGGGGCTCCGTAGAGCACCAGTAATCCAGATTTGGTGATTTCTGATGATCTGATCCTTTCTGTAGGAAACTCCAGAGCAGAAAGAAGGAGCCTTCTCTAACTTCAGGATCTCCCCGAACACCATCAAACTGCTGCAGGGTAACGCCGCTCACACCGCCTCGTGGACCGCTGCTCAGATACACTGACACTTTGAGCTGAAGTAGTTTCTCTCTCTTCTAGCCCGTGGTGTTTCGTATCTCTTTGACATCCAAGTGAAGACCTTTAACTCTGTGTATGATGGGAAGGATGTGATCGGTCAGGCGAGGACCGGCACGGGGAAGACCTTCTCGTTCGCTGTTCCTCTGGTGGAGAAGCTGCAGTCCGGAGCGGAGGACAAGAGAAGAGGCCGGGCCCCGAAGGTACTGATCGATGAACGTGATGGACTGTAGCGCTGCGGTGCGGCTCACGCTGGACACCAGGGCTTTTAACATGACACGAGATATACAGTGCTGCTCAACAGAGCACTCGTCAAAATGATGCTGTTCTGCTTTTATATATATATATACAGAAATACAGACATGCAACAATGAAGTAAAACAGTCTAAACCTCTACACAACTAACCTACTGACAGATTTTCAATATGAATATACTATATATGTGCACCTATACAAAGACTGCAGACCTTACAGAGTCACATTGAGTGCAGACGTTTGCAAGCCTCAGTTATGTAGTGCCAGTCAGAGTCTTGTGCTGAAGCTCAGTGGTGCATCCTGGGATACTGAAGGATGACGGGGAGGTCATGCGTGTGCTGTGCACTTATTTACTGGTTTGCTTCATATTCAAGAGTAATATATTTCTGTTAAATGTGAAACCGTACTGTTTCACAGATCATGCGTGCGTCAGTGTTTGTGTAATGAACAAAACCTCCGGCATTCAGTGACAGGATTCATATTTAAACCCTCTTTTTGCATTTTAATATTCACAGACACTAGTCCATATCACAATTCAAATTGAGTTACAGACCTACTTTTGATTATTCATCCAAAAATGGATGGATCCCGTGGCATTCGGTGCTATAGAGTGAATCAGGGATGGACTCCACGCTCCCGTCTAATGATGAAGGCTAAAACATGCTGGCTTACAAACATTATTAACACAGTTATTAGTAGTGGTTGATGATGTATCGGCCGATATTTGGCATATTTTAGATCGGTTAAGTTGTTCTGCTTGGGCGATGTGTTGGATGCAGGACTTTTATTTTGACGTCGCTGAGAGCAGCAGCACACACTCTCTCTCTCGTTCACCGTCATCGATCAGAAGCCTGTCTAATAATCAGAGAACGGTTGAACAAATGAATCGAAAAGTATTCTAACGATCGCTTTTATATTATCGGGAACCGTAAGGGAAACGTACTTCTCGTTTGCCGTCAGCATTCAGCTAACACACATCGTTTAAAGCCCTTTGAAAGTGTAATTTCACAGTAGTTGCAGCTGTGAGATCTTGTGAAGTGTGTGTCAGTATGTTTCCTGATGCTGTGTGCTCTGTGTGACGGTCATCTGGACAGGACGAGAGGTCAGCTTCAAACTCCTGATTTCAAATTATGATGACTTATGCATTTGCACACAGTCATATTCATATCATTCTTACTGCGTGCTGCATGTTAAATGAGGGTTAGCCTGGCTTTAGTTGATAAAAATATGATTACCAAAGCACAGAATCTTCCCAGATTACGGAGTGCCCTGATGGTTACAGTGTTTACTTGCTATTTGTTTATGTATATTAAAATATTTATTTGTGAAAATACTGTAATAGAATAATAGAAACAGGAAGTTGTAGTTAGACTACTAGTTATTAGTTTCTCTCCACAACAAATCCTCTAAAGACAATCCAGAAACAATTAATTTAAGGTGAACGGATGCCTACCTCTCTCATTTGGCACGAATCCAAATATTTCCATATCCGTGACACATCTGGGTGTTGAAATGTTGTTATAGGCTAGGCTTCATCGATGTGAAACCTCATCCTTCATCACAGTGAGGCGCTGGTCAGGCTGACCGCAGCGCAGCAGCTCAATGTTTCATACGTTTCTTTATTTTAATGTTGAGTCTGTGAGGTGCCGGCGTGATATACCAGCACTGGATGGTTATGCAGATAGACAGATAGATTGCAAAATAAAGACTACTTTCTGCCGTCTCTGTTTCCTTTCAGAGAACTCAGGAACACGTCACAATAAACTGAAACTCAGCGCATTCTTTTCTTTCGTTTTGTTAATCCGTCAATGATGGAAGTGAAATATATTTAGTGTATTGGCGCATATATTCATGCCATTTTAACGAAATTTGGCACCGATTGACACAATTTGGTCGGTACCCTTAAAAGTAATTAGGACAGGACAGTATGCAGACAGGAAGTGAAGTGGAAGGAGGGATTGGGAAAGGTGCACGAGCCGGGACTCGAGCCCGGGACACCCAAAGCACAACCGCACTATATGTCACTTGGTGCATGGTTTTTTATCTTGAGAACTGAATTTAGTTGAATGTGTCCACATCTGTGTCCAGTGTTAAATTAATGTGTGATGTGTGTCCACACAGGTGCTGGTTCTGACACCCACTCGTGAGCTGGCCATCCAGGTGTCCAAAGACTTCAAAGACGTCACCAGGAAGCTGTCGGTCACCTGTTTCTACGGAGGAAGTTCATACAACCCACAGAGTAGGGGCTTCATCATCACAGGCTTGCTTTTAGACTGAATGATCAATGACAGGAAGTCATTTGTAGTTTAGTGTAGTAAGGTTAGGTGTTATTAACCTGAGGATTGACTTGTGTCTTCAGTGGAAGCCATCCGCAATGGCATCGACATACTGGTGGGAACGCCGGGCCGCATCCGAGACCATCTGCAGAATAACAAGCTGGATCTGTCTCAGCTGAAGCACGTGGTGCTGGACGAGGTCGACCAGATGCTGGACATGGGCTTCGCTGAGCAGGTGGAGGAGATCCTGTCTGCGTCCTACAAGAAAGGTGATCCCCACACCTCATGCTCCTGAGCACACGGTGTTCGCCCGAGCAGAAGATAAAAGCTAAACCACGAGAGCCGTGACAGATCTACTTTAGGGCTGTGCGATTTGGAGAAAATCTCAAATTGTGAATAATATATATATATATATATATATATATATATAAATAAATAATATTGTCAATTTTGACAAAGTCAAGCTTCAGCTTAATATTGTCAGTAGTGTGCAGCACAGTATGAATCTCATTACACTGAAAAAACTCTATCACAGAAATTCTTATGGTTTCCATTAAAACATTTACAAAATAACAACATTTTTTGTAGATTGATTTGGGAATGATTGGAGCATGTCCCCGATCCATGCCATGTTTCCCCGGTACCTGTTTGATCTCAGAGTAATATCATGTCCACATCACAAGCTTTGCACTGATCAAATCTCAGCGTCTCAAATGGCGATTCGATCTCGATTGTCTGAACAGTGTTTCTGAACCTTTCTCTCACAGATGCAGAGGAGAAGCCGCAGACGCTGCTGTTCTCAGCGACCTGTCCCTCCTGGGTTTACGACGTGGCCAAGAAATACATGCGCTCTCAGTTCATCCATGTGGACCTCATCGGGAAGAAGACCCAGAAAGCGGCCACCACAGTGGAGGTAATGCCACGTGAATATAGTGGTGCTCGTCCGGCAGAATAAAGCTCATATAAACACAAAGAAAACATGGTTTGAAGAACAAAATGTGTATAAGCATCTTAACATTTCTTATTAATGCTTAAAAGCATTTAGTGAAATCTGTCACAGTGTGTCTACAACATTACATCAGTCGAGGGTTTCCTCCTCTAGGTGGAGACAGTCATTTATATATATTCATCTGACCTGTGTAGAAGTGGTCAGTTACTGATCTGTGGAATCTTGCTGCTTCAGAACAGAACAAACTGTTTTCTCATTACCTGTGTAATTAGCTTTTTTTAAACTTATATGTAATGATTAATAATTGGATGACACCCGTTCCCTGTGCCTGCCGTCCTCCGTTATACGCATCAGTTCTTGTTCTTGAGCGTGTGCCGTGTCTGAGCTGTTCTCTGTCGCGCAGCACCTGGCCATCGCCTGTCACTGGTCTCAGCGGGCGTCCGTCATCGGTGATGTCGTCCAGGTGTACAGCGGCAGCCACGGCCGGACCATCGTCTTCTGCGAGACCAAGAGAGAGGCCACGGAGCTCTCCATGAACACCTCCATCAAACAGGTGCATGATGAATCTGAGCCTAGTGTGTGTATGGAGGGATGGGGACTCGAGAGCTGATGGGATGTTTTACAAAAACAACAGCTCGTTGCACTACTTCTGCTTCATTGCACATGCACGGGACTGTCCTGTCTCGGTTTACGTGTGCTCTCAGATGAATTAATAATGATCTACAGTACACCACCCCTTTCAGTGCGGTCAGAATGTCATTGGGATTGATTGAGGTGTTTGCATGCAGGCTCTTCAGTCTGATTGAGTATTATTAAGATGTTCTTAACTGTTGTGGTTCAGAGTGCGCAGTCGCTGCACGGAGACATTCCTCAGAAACAGAGAGAGATCACGCTCAAGGGCTTCAGGAACGGCACGTTCGAGGTGTTGGTGGCCACTAATGTGGCGGCGCGTGGCCTGGACATCCCCGAGGTGGACCTGGTCATTCAGTGCTCTCCTCCAAACGTACGCTTGCCTCTTTTACTTGACCTGCTCTTGATTTCCTCTACTCCATAATTCAGTTCTAGTTAGTGTGTTCATACATGTGGCCAGTTCTTTTACATGTTTCTTTCATTTCTATTTGGTCTTGTTTTTGCCTTTGAGTCCCTGCTGATTGGATCTCTGTAGTTTAAGATGCTCTTTAACAGTGTAGACTTGTGTTGTGACTGCAGGATGTGGAATCATATATCCACCGGTCTGGACGGACTGGAAGAGCCGGAAGAACTGGCATCTGCATCTGTTTTTACCAGCGGAAGGAGGAGAGCCAGCTCAAGTTTGTGGAGCAGAAAGCGGTGAGACACCGTCAGCGGTTCATTAACCACTGAACATGGGTTGAGCAACAAATGATGGATAAAGTGTGCGATCAGACAAGACGCTGACGAAACCATTCAAAAAGCTTTATTTGTCCATAAATCTTGTCCAGGATCTCTTTATTATTATTGTATTATTTATATGTGACCCTGGAGCACAAAACCAGTCATAACAGTCCATTTTCTGAAATTAAGATAAATACATCATCTGAAAGCTGAATATATCATCTTTCCGTTGATGTGTGGTTTGTTAGAAGTACAATATTTGTCTGAGATACAACTATTTGAAGATCTGGAATCTGAGGGAACAAAAAAATATCAAAATATTGCGAAAATTATCTCTAAAGTCCAAATAAAAGACACATTTTAATAAAGTAAATTGTGACACTTTTATTGGACTGAGATGTCCCGGTTGTCCTGTATCGATGCTGTAAATGAACCACAGTGTCATCAGATGATCAAATGATGGTTGGTTGATAGCTGTTTCTTGTGTTCGCCTGCTCCAGGGAATCACCTTCAAACGTGTCGGAGTCCCAACAGCCAACGACATCATCCAGTCCTCCAGTAAAGACGCCATGAGGTCCGAGACCTTCTCATACACAGTAATGTCTTCAGTGGATGTATGAGAATGTGAACGTGATGTATGCTGCTGTTGACAGGTTCCTGGACTCGGTCCCGGCCGTGGCGGTGGGGTATTTCCGCGAGGCGGCGCGTGAACTGATCGAGCAGCGCGGGGCGGAGGAGGCGCTGGCGGCGGCCCTCGCTCACATATCAGGAGCCACCGCCCTGGAGAACAGATCCCTCATCAGCTCCGACGCTGTACGTCAACACCACAGCTAACACTTCACACAGGATCTGCAAACACTAAACATTTCCAATACAGTGCTGGGAATCTGTGTGACACTCCTGTCTTGTTCTCTCAGGGGTTCACCACCATGATACTGAACTGCTCTCAGGAAATGCACAACATCGGTTACGCCTGGCGCGGGCTGAAGGAGCAGCTCGGAGAGGGAATCGATGAGCACATCAAGCGCATGACCTTCCTCAAGGGCAAGATGGTACGTCTGTGTTTTCCTGAAGCCAAGACGTCATTTAGGACAACATCCAGTCTGATGTGTTTGCTGGGATGCACTGCCAAAACGTATGATTAGAAACGAATGACAGCAAAAGAATAGCAGAATTGAAGTAACGTTTATATATTTGTACTCTCAGTGAATCTAAATCTGCATTAGGGGTGTAATATTACATTTTCCTTAATAGATTTCTCTTTTTTTTTTTTGTTCTGTGTTATGAATTAGTAGTGAGAGTAGGGATGTGTGGTGTTTTGACATTGAGTATATCGCAAAAACCATTAGAAGCGATGAACATTGGACCATCCCCTACACTCATACATGACATGAAGTCTAGTGAACGTATATTACTGTATGTTCTTTCACTGCGTGATTCAGTCTATTAAAATACACCTAGAATTATCACAAAATTCAAGACATTGGGGCAGAAAATCTATATATTAATACCACTTCATATAGTTACCGTATTTTCCGGACTATAAGTCACACTATTTATCATAGTTTGGCTGGTCCTGCGACTTATTTATCAAAATTAATTTGACATGAACCAAGAGAAAACATTACCGTCTACAGCCGCGAGAAGGCGCTCTATGCTGCCCTGTAGCGCCCTCTCGCTGCTGGAGACGGTAATGTTTTCTCTTGGTTCTTGGCTCTAAATAATTAAATTCTCCAAAAATTACCATCATTAAAAACGTGATTGATTTTTTTTAAAAACCATTTGCATTTTTTTTTGCTCTCTTTTGACAACAATAATTTGAAACACAGCACTGGTTTCGGTCTCGGAGCGACATGATGATGATTAGTTCAGTTTAAATGATTCGGTTCAATCACAACGACTCACTTATTAACAGTGACCTGCTGCCACCTGCTGGCCGTTTAAATACACGTGTAACTGCAGGTTAAAAACATTCCTGTCCTGTTAAACAGTGTGTGAACACATCTAAATCCCTCTTCAGACGCAGCTTCTGTGTGTCGTCTGCACTGCAGAGATTCATTTAGTTAAGGGATTCATAATTCACTGAATAAATGGAAGAATCTGACTCAAGATTATGGACACTTTTAGAAAAAATGGCTTTATAGAAGTAAAATTATTTTAAACTAATTGGAAAAGATTAATTTCTATCTCTGCTGTGAGCTGACCACCACAGAACATGAAGAACATCAAAAACTGTCAGCTGTCCACGCACAGTAACACACTCAGAACATCATCTGATTATCGTTTGCATAGAAATCTCACAAAATATTGAGATATAATTTTTTGAGACCGAGGATCTGCATCTCTGTTTGTTTTTGAGAGTTCAGGGCTTTGTTTCTAACAGCTCCTGTGTGTGTGTGTTTCTCTCAGGGTGTGTGCTTCGACGTCCCGGCCAACAAAGTGAAAGAGATGCAGGTATGACGATGCACTTGTGTGTTTGAGCGGCTTGTACAGCGACGCTGCAGGGACGTGTCTGTACACACGGGCGTCTTCTTTCCCAAGCCACTTCCATGTGTTTGAGAGTCGGGTTTCACTAATGGAGGCTTGTCAACATAGCTCGTGTTTCTGTGTCTGTGCAGGACAAGTGGCAGGACAGCCGGCGCTGGCAGCTGAGCGTGGCCACGGAGCTCCCCGAGATGCAGGAGAGCATGCGGCAGAACAGCGAGCGACCCTCCGGAGGCTTCGGGGGACGAGGACGCCGCTCCTTTGGCTTTAGAGGAGGAAACAGCTCCGGTGGCAGAAGAGGAGGAGGAGGGCGAGGAGGAGGAGGAAGAGGCGGAGGCGGCGGTCAGAAACGCAGCTTCAGCCAGGCCTTCAATTACTGATCTGGACTCTGGGTCGTGTTTTTACTGCCATTTTGCTCTTTACTGGAGCCATCAAATATGCTGATTGCTTTAACTCGCAGTTACGCTATTTATACATTCTGTCCCACTGATATTAAAGTGGTGTTTAAACTACAGCACCGCTGTGTTTCATTGCTTGTAAAACTGTCTTGCTCTTCCAATGTGGGCTGGAATGACATGATCTTGAAAGAAATCACATTGTGGTAATATGATTAAAATCTCCCGACTTTTTTACAGTCTCTGAAAAGAAAGAAGCCTGTGATTATTAGTCGAAATGACCACGTTTCATCCAGCTAATCAAGGTCTTATATTTGGAGTTAAACGGGGACAGCCCTGGCAGATGCAGGAGGGAATGAAGCCACACAGTTTAATCCAAAGCATAAACTCAAGATTTATTGAAAAGTTTGGCAAACAAATAAAAATAGCTGATGTCTTCTTTAGTGACCAAGAAATTGTCATTTAGCATAATTTAACATAATTACAACTCAAAATCATTCAGGCACAGTTTCACTGTCCACTTATTAACATTAATGACTTTTTTTCTTCAGTTGCACTGCAAAAAATACAAATGCAGTAGTATGAACCTGCTGGTTTAGTGGGTCTAGTCGTATTGACCTGACGAGGTATTGTGAACGTTACAGTCAGTCTGGAAGGAGTAACCAGAAAACTCCATCGTCTCACCTGAAATCAGAGGAGTTCATACATAATTATTAAAATGATCAAATGGTTAGGTGGAACACTGTTGAAATGTGTTCTCTGGAATAGCAGTGTTCTCTGGGAATAGCAGTAGGATGTTGAGGTTTTCTTACACAGGCATCCCATCCACATGGAGTTGGGTCTCCAGCCCCGGTCGCTCTCGTACGAGGGACTCCAGTGCTCCGGGTGCTTCAGGTGATCCACGATCTGCAGAATCAATGCACACAGTCTCAAATCAAACATAACTAGAAAAGAGTCGTTCAGAACAAACCTTGGCGTTGGCTTGGCAAAGCATTAGCTGGACCTGAGATGAGTTCATGAAGGCCACATTCACCCAAAAATAACAATTGTGTTATTTAGATGTGTTGAAGAATGCTGGTAACCGTTGATGGTCCCCATGGGGTGAATAAATTACCATTTTTATTTTTGGGTTAACTATCCATTTAAAGTGTTTTTTTTTGTTTGTTTTTTTTTTTGAGTGGTTGACTGATACAAATTATTATTATTATTATTAAAAAAAATTTTTTACCTAAGTAAATGGATAACCTCAACTTTCTGTTCCCAATAACAATAGAAGCCTGTTTCTGCCACTGATTAAAAAATAAGAAGGTAATTGTGCATTTATATCTCAAAATTCTGAGAGAAAAGAAAGACACAACCTTGTTTTATTTTTATTTAGTGGCGGGAACAGACTTCCATACAAAACAGGTATCCTAAAGGACAAAATACTATAGTAATTTATAGTAAATACTAGTAACTTGAACCATACTATAGTAAAGTACTTGAGTTCATTTGTTGTGGTAATTTAACTATAGTGATATAAACAAATAACCCAATAAGGTACTAAGATTTCTACAACTATAGGGTATATTATACAACAATACACTACAGTTTACTATAGTCAAAACTATAGTATACTACAGAATTTTTTGCATTTATCAGTACACTACAGTATTCTGTAGCATTCATTAAAGTGTTGTAAATACTATCATATATGCAGTATAATAATACACTTTACTATAGTAAGGTATGATTCAAAAACATTAGTATTTACTATAAGATACAGTATTTTTTTAAGTTTCAGGGTAAGTTGCCTTTACAACAATTTTAAGATGGTTGTTCCTGCTGAGAGCAAGGCCGCTGAAGATGTCTTTATTCATGCAAGTGAGCCGTTTTTAATCTTTAGCATCCTGAGATCTCTAACGCTCGAGTCGACTCCTAACCTGTGTTTGTGGTTTGTCAAGCCAACATGTCCATCAGAGAGAGATCTTACCTTCAGCACAGCTTCTCTTTTCTCGTGCTCATCTGTTTTGTTCAGCTGCAGTCCTGTGGAGATCATTCATTAGTCACTTATAAACCTCCGCTAGACTTAGTTCTTGTCCACAGATGAGTACAGTTACCCTGTGAGAAGGTGATGACTGGTCTCTCCTCCTCCACACGCTTGGCTTCAGCCGTGGCACTGCCTCGGTTGTCTGTGAGCTTCCAGAAGGCCTCTGTATCCATACGGGAAAGATATGACATCTCCATTAAAGTAGGGAAGGACGTTTGTGTCTTAGCTGTAAATCTCTCCAGTGGTATGTTCCTCTGTGTTTGTGGAGACATTGCTGCTTTACTGTCGGTATCCAAACACCTTAAAGCTAAAGAGAAACCTCATCACAAACTCAGACTTCTTATGCACTCATGAGAATAACCCAAATCACCTTTAGGAACTCAATATACACAGATGCACTATATGTGAAGTATTCAGTAATATCCCGAAAGGTTCATATATGTGCAGATACCTTTGTGTCTTTTGACTGTTTTGCTGTGTGGGAGGAGAATATAAACTCTGAAAGCGTTGTGGCCTTTCTTGACGCTCTTGTCCTGAAGCTCTTTGACGTCTGTCAGGGAGTTGAGCGCACATCGGAAGTTTGCTTTCCACGTCTTTGGATCGGGTTTGTCTGTGCCGGGTTTGTATCGCCCTGAAATCCACAAGAGGAGAGGAGAGTATTCCTGGTCTGAACTTTCATAGCTGAACTTCTCTTTTAAACATGTTTGGTAAAATTACAAATAATATAACGGCTACATTGAATGAGCAGTTCTGGTGCTTCATCTGGACATTTCAAAAGATTCAAAATAAGACAAAACCTCTTCAACTATTTCTATTTGTCAAACTCTGATTCTTTTCACCTCAAGATCACTGTCAAAAATAAATCTTTTTGGGAAAGCATCATCTAAAGGGGGTTGACATTTTCAAATGAAAAGACATTCAGACCTTTGATAGGGACTTCATTATCTGAAGGCTGAGTGTTTGTGGATGAGTTTCACAGACTCAAAACATCAAGCGAAACTTGACACTACAGCAAATGTTCATTCACTTCATGAAAATACAGATTTGGACACTCATAGGTCTTGTTCCTTAGGGTAACCAATGCATGTAGTACCATTAAATAAGACACATGTTAGTATATAGTATATTTATCTATTTGTAAACTGTAATCATTCAAAGTCTTTACAGTGTTTTCATTTATTTATATGACATTGTGATCATTTCCTGACAAACGAGTGACAAAATGTGAAAATGGAACACTTTATATATGAATCATGTCCTGTCTGCTTCATTAGTAATTTTGATCATTTTATCCATCTGCTGTGATCAGAAATCAGTCTGTGTACCTGTGTGGATGGCCCAGTTTCGGAACAGAGTCGCGTCCTTCTCGATATTCCAGCCGTGCCGGGCCGCATGCTTCCAGGGAATCTGGAAAACTCTGGCAGACTACGGAAACACAACACAAATATATAGAGACTGACGAATCTACCCTTACGAAAAAGAGGTTTATTCAAGTATTGAAATGCTCTTAAAATGAGATTCAAGCATACTTGTACTTAGAAAAAGTCTTGATATATTTGAGCTTCACTTGTGCTCCAGGAATCCAGGTTTTCATTGTTATATGGTAAGGGACATTATTACACATCTTCTGTACAGAATTCCCAAAACACAAGTGAAGAAGAAACCAAAACAGCAGATGCTTCCACACATAATCTAACACGATCATCAGACATAAAACAGCATCAAAACTGTGTAATGTGATGGAATAAATCATCGACCCATGAAGAGGTAATGACTGTCAAGCTTGGGGTGCTGGTCGACTCCATCTACGTTTTGATTATCATTCTGAATCCAATTCAGTCTTTTTATTACAGCTTTTTGTTCAAAATGTTTCTTTCTTCCTTTCTTCTTTATTTCTTACTTACTGTACATTCAAGTGTTTTTAAAAAAGAATGCATGAAGCTAGAATAAAATGTTTTTGTTCCCTAACAGATACCCTGTTCTTTCTGTTAATGTGTGTATGTTCAGATATTCATATAACAAAATGTATACAAATTAATACCTAAATAAGCACATACAGTATTAGTATACTTAGAGTATGATGTAAAATAAACGTAAAGAAAACATGAGTATACTTGCAGTATAATACTTTTATACTAGTAGTTTATTGAGACTATACCTCAATGTGTATTATCTTATTAGTTAACTATTACCAATGTGCATTTTAGTATAGTTGCAGTCTAAACTACAAACATAGAGGTAAACTAGTTGTGTACTCAAAGTTTGCTACTGTTATACTTAAAAGTATACTTTTATATTCTAGAAAGTGGGCCAATTTAGTCCCAAGGAGTATTGAAACAGTACACTTAAAAGTATACTACTAGAACACTGATATTTGTATACTCACTACATAAAGTATACTTACAATATACTTGAACTTTACTTAAGTGTACTAAAGTATTGCTTAGTTAGGACGCTTCATTTCCAGCGATATCCTCGACTTGATAACACAGATACTATTTAGACTGAACTGAGCTGGATGATGAGTGTTCACTATTATTCTTCTGTATACTGACACACATTTTCCTATTTGATACTGTAAAGCTGCTTTGACACAATCTTTAGTGCTAAAAGTGCTCTATAAATGAAGGTTTCTTGAAGCAGCTCTGTTAACTACAGATCTCACCTGGTCCAGCCACACGACTCCAGGGTATGTGCCGGATTCGATCTGTTCCTCCAGCCACGGCCGCAGCCGCAGACGTCCCTGATGCATCTCGACGGACGGCCCTCAGTGTGCTTCTCCAGGAGTCTGTGTGACGGTCTTCAGTGTCGCCGCACCATCACACGCATGCACCACTGAAATCAGTGGCACGCACTCACATTACAGGAGGAAACTTCACACCTCAGTCTGTCAGTCAAAGCTCATACCTGCACCAACAGGTTTGGAGGGTTTCCTCACAACTGGGTAGATTTCTGTGGTACTGAGGTACCCGGCACAGTCCCGCCCCTATGCTTCAAACGCTATTTTGATTTATTCCACTGAAGGGGACACAAATACATCAGTACAGTCACTAATATTAACGAAAGAATAGCTGGAGAAGGTATTTCCTGGAGGGCCAAACAAATAAACAAAATACCGCAGGAGAATCTTCAGCTTCAGCTGATAAAGGGAGGTATTTAGCTCTGTGCGGCGGTGCTTTGAGGTTTCTCCAGTGTTATTGTAAGAGTGGTAAAATGCCCTTGAGAGTTACACTTCAGATTCTTATCAGGCAGTCGTGTGTTCTTGGTTACATTTTTGTGCTTCGACTCGTTTCCCATGAACTTCACTGAGCTGTTTATGCATCTTAGGTATTTTCCAATGAAACGATTATTAGTCTTGCTCTTTTCACAGTCAAGTCATTGCAAATATGTTGTTCTAATTAACAGTTCCAGCAAACAAACACGGAATGAATGTCAAAACAGTTCTTTCTCAACCAGTCCATACAGACCATAGTTTGATCGCTGATTAAACGTTATTCTGAAATTAAAATATTCTGAATCAGGCCCATTTGGTAGTTCAGGTTTGTGTTTACAGCTGATAAAATGAGCATATGGAAAGCTAACCTTTATTATCTATGAATTACTCATGCATATTAATGTCAGTCGTGACGATACTAATGTGTAAGTAGATTTAGGAGTCTTGCGTAATGCACACATTCATCATTTACAGCACGCAGCACCAAGATGCATGAAATATATATGATATATATGACATCAGAGGTACACACACACACACACACAAGACACAAATTGCATAGTTTACATGTTTGGAACCTTTTCTCCTTTATCTTCAGGTTGCATCGTACGTGCAGAACAGAAATGTGATATTTTAAGGATTGTGATTAACACACTCTTAATGACTGTAATTATGTAACGATGTTGTCTCTGGAGCTAGTCTGACAGCTACATACATCATATCAGTGTCATTTGAAACCACACCAACAAGTGCTGCTCAATCAGAAATAGGACATGAAATCTGAAATCCACATATTCAGGACAAAATTTGACACACTGGTTTCCATATAGTAGAACTGGTTAACTTAAACAAAGCTGGAGAAGGTGCTAGCCCTCAGCCCTCATCACACACATCTTAATCTACCTCTGACTGTAATGAAGCGTACCACTGACTCACAGTTTCATGTTTGACTCAGATTAGCTGTGGTTGTCAAAGGTAGCCACAGTATCAGTATCACTGAATGACCTAATAACAGGAGTAGATAATGACGTCTCACACACACACACACACACACACACATAGACCTATACACACACGTTAACTTCTTCTGCTACCGACAAGGAACTAAAAAAAAAATCATAGACAGTACATACACACAAGATATCAAAAGCTCAAAGACAGGTGAGAGACACAGACTAAATGTGACAGTCATTCTAATTATTAATTGATTTTTATTGGGACCATTTCATTACAATGTTGCTCAAGTAATTCAAAGTTGTTGTTCCTTATGTATTTACTTTGAATATAATTTATTTTCTTATTTGCAGTTGTCCCTTGCCGTCCATGACCCAAATCAGAGCCCGGACCTAGCACTATTTTCATGCCCTAGGTGGCTAGTTTCCTATGGTGTTAACTACAAAACCTTTACACAAGTCTAATGTTCTCCTTCATCATTTGCTATATGGTTTATTTCCCACACAGATGTGTTGTGTATCGTCAGTGCTCTGCTGCTGTACTTCACTCGCCGATCACCAGAGGCTCTCAGCGGATCTTTTGTGTTTGTTCTTGAGTGTCTCTCTGTTGGTTGTGTTGTGCTGTCTGTGTTTTGGTTACCTATGTGTGTCTGTTGTATTGTAAGCCCTGCTGGTTTTACCAACTGTTGCTTTGTTCATGAAATATTTAAACTCAAGGACTTTCCACATTCCATTCGCTTCTCTCTGTCAGTCCATACCTGTCCTATCACAGGGGGAAAATTTTTTATATTTTATACCATAATGTGTCTGTGTGTGTGTGTATGTGTGTGTGTGTGTGTGTGTGTGTGTGTGTGTGTGTGTGTGTCTGTGTGTGTGTGTGTAGGATATATGTAGTATATTTTCATGATTTCTAAAAATCATGTGACACTGAAGACTGGAGGAATGATGCTGAAAATACAGCTGCACATCACAGAAATAAATTACACTTTAACACAGATTCACATAGAAAGAGATATTTTAAATAGTAAAACTATTTCACAATATTACTGCTGTATTTTACATTAAAAGCCTTACTGTTCAAAAACTTTTGCCTGGTAGTGTATATTCTCCACTTGGGTCTCCACCTCCATCTGTCCCAGGTCTTTTTTAAACTATGGGGGTGTTTTTTCCCCCAGAGTTCCCTGTTGTCCTTGGCTTCAATTGGTTCCCCTATGAAAAAGAAGTTTATTCAAGTGTGCTGTTAGTCAAGTCACCTTTATTTATATAGTGCTTTAAACAAAATACATTGCGTCAAAGCACTGAACAACATTCATTTGGAAAACAGTGTCTCAATAATGCAAAATGATAGTTAAAGGCAGTTCATCATTGAATTCAGTGATGTCATCTCTGTTCAGTTTAAGTAGTGTCTGTGCATTTATTTGCAATCAAGTCAATGATATCGCTGTAGATGAAGTGACCCCAACTAAGCAAGCCAGAGGTGACAGCGACAAGGAACCGAAACTCCATCGGTGACAGAATGGAGAAAAAAACCTTGGGAGAAACCAGGCTCAGTTGGGGTCAGTTCTCCTCTGACCAGACGAAACCAGTAGTTCAATTCCAGACTGCAGCAAAGTCAGATTGTGCAGAAGAATCATCTGTTTCCTGTGGTCTTGTCCTGGTGCTCCTCTGAAACAAGGTCTTTACAGGGGATCTGTATCTGGGGCTCTAGTTGTCCTGGTCTCCGCTGTCTTTCAGGGATGTAGAGGTCCTTTCTAGGTGCTGATCCACCATCTGGTCTGGAAACGTACTGGATCCGGGTGACTGCAGTGACCATCTGATCTGGATACAGACTGGATCTGGTGGCTACGGTGACCTCGGAACAAGAGAGAAACAGACAAATATTAGCGTAGATGCCATTCTTCTAATGATGTAGAAAGTACGGTGTTATGTGAAGTGTTCCCGGTTCCGGTTTACCTAATTAATGCAGCCTAAAAATCCTTTAACGGATTTGGATATTAAAAGCATATTAGTATGTTATGTGTATGCCAGGTTAAAGAGATGGGTCTTTAATCTAGATTTAAACTGCAAGAGTGTGTCTGCCTCCAGAACAATGTTAGGTAGGTTATTCCAGAGTTTAGGAGCCAAATAGGAAAAGGATCTGCCGCCCGCAGTTGATTTTGATATTCTAGGCTAACTAAGCAAACTGCAGGGGGTCCATTAAGGGTCCAGTGATGTCCTTCAGATAAGCCAGAACCATTTTTTCAAACGACTTCATGGCGACAGATGTAAGAGCCACAGGTCTGTAGTCGTTAAATTTTGTTATCTTGGGGGTTTTTTTGAAAGGGGATGATGGTGGAGCATTTGAAGCAGGATGGCACTTCACACAACTCTGTTGAAGATCTCTGAAAAGATGGGGGCGAACTGGTCTGCACAGGTTTTCAGACAGGCTGGTATAACACCATCTGGGCCTGGTGCTTTTCTTCTTGTGTTCTTCTGTTCAGTTAACAAAAAGCACTTCTAGATTTGAACAGCACATCTTTAACACAGTTACATCTGTACACCACCGCTCAGTGATGTAAAAGCATGTCCCGCCGCCGCGCGATTTCCCTGTTGATTCTGTGTCACGATCCGCTCTGAACAGCTGAAAGTCCGGCAGATGGAGCACGCTGTCGGGTATGGTGTCATTCAGCCAGGCTTCCGTGAAACACAGAGCAGCAGAGTGTGATAAATCCTTATTTGTCCAGGACAGCTGAAGGAGTTCGTCCGTATTGTTGGGTAGAGAGCGGAGATTTGCCAGATGAAGTCGGGGCCAGAGCCATCTCTCAACTCTGGTCAGGGGCAACCCTTATGAAACAAAAATATATTGCCGTATATTGGAAAATATCATGTAATGTATTAGGCATATATTCTTATATATATTTATTTTTTCCCAATATATTGCAATATATTGAAAGCGGCAATCATTTGTATATTTTGCAATATATTATATAATATATGTATCATCAATATATTATTAAATGTATTCAAATATATAAAATATTAGAAAATAAAAAGGGAAAATAATATATTACAATATATCACAATATATTTTCCTTTCGTTAGGGAATAGATGTTTCTCAACTCAGGTCAGGGGCCAGAGCCAACAGACATTTCTTCCTCATTCTCCTTTTTTTGGCTGAGGTTAAGGAGATAGCTGCTGTCATCATAGGGCTTGTAAGTGAATTGACTGATGGGCTTTACTGTGGAGCAGCCAGCATTTCTGGGGTGAGGACTGAGAAGGTGCTTTGAACTGAAGACTGGAAAATGGATGCATATTTGAGCGCTGTTTGATGTAATGGGTGTAATGGGGGTAGTGGGTGAAACATTGCCAAGCTACGAAACATGTTATCTGTTTCTGATGCAGAAAAGCTAGTTCATGCATTCATGACCTCTAGACTGGACTATTGTAATGCACTTCTAGGTGGTTGTCCTGCTTCTTCAATAAACAAGCTACAGGTCGTCCAAAATGCAGCAGCTAGAGTCCTTACCAGATCAAGAAAATATGATCATATTACCACAATTGTACAGTCTCTGCACTGTCTACCTATTAAGTTCTGTATCAGTTACAAATTATCATTACTTACCTATAAGGCCCTAAATGGTTTAGCTCCTGCGTACCTAACTAGCCTTCTACCACGCTACAACCCATCACGCACCCTAAGGTCACAAAACGCTGGACTTTTGGTAGTTCCTAGGATAGCAAAGTCCACTAAAGGGCTTTGTCACATTTGGCTCCCAAACTCTGAAATAGCCTTCCTGATATTGTTGGGGGTTCAGAAAAAACACATCTCAGTTGCCCAGCATTCGAATAATGCATCTCATAATTTGTGAGTGTAGTTGCATCTGATCAAATGCACATTCTTATTCTTTATCTTTGGTTAAACTAATTAATTTTAATTTGTTGGAACAGCAGCTACACTAATTATGTCTCTATTTGCTTCTCTGTTTTGCCACTGGATTTACATCCCGTGGTAACTAGGATTTTACACAAGTTCCAGTCTGGATCCAGAACACCTGAGAAGAGATGATGCTGACCCTGAATCAACTAACAGAACTAACAAATATTGCTACAAGTGTGACTGCATCATATAATAATTGCTGTTAATAATATTCATTGTCTGGTAGACTACGTCTTGTATTAATTTTTCTGAAAATGTCTGTCATGTTCACATAGCTACAAGCTACTACTAAATACTGTATAAACGTAATTTTCTGTAAAGTTGCTTTGTAATGATTTGTATCGTAAAAAGCGATATACAAATAAACTTGAATTGAATTGAATTGATCTGAGCCATTGGTTAGGAATGTGAAGGGTCCTGGTCTGGGATGAGGCAAGGTGTGTTTCAGAGGGAGCTGGATGAGGATGAATCCAATTCTTAACTTCTACCTCATTCAAATAAATTCCCTGCCGTAGACACCACAGCTGGTCCTCAGCCCAATTTATATTTGTTGGTCTGGTCTTCTAACAGCAATAAGGCCAGAAACACAGAGTTAAGTTTGCAAAACAGCAGTTTTATTGGCAGACGGGCTGTGGCAATGGGAAGCAATGATCAGAAGGTGAGTAAGGAACTTTTTGGTTGTTGGTTTACTGTCCTCTACCTCTTCTATTCTCCATCTATTGGACTGACAGTCAGATGAGTTAACACTCTTCAGTTTGTCTACTGGCTTAATGTGTGGTCGGGTAGCCTTCCTATCAGTGAACTCTTGTACAGTAGATGCTGCGATGATTGTGGTTCTGGCTTATGTGGTTTTTCTGATGGCTGCCGTTCCCATGGCAATGGTCACTATTGGATTTAACCCCAACATGGAAATTGGATATACGACCTGCTAACTAAAGCCTCTAAATAGGCACCTGTGTCTCGACGCCACGAAGTATGAACACTGCTGTACACCTGCTATCATTTGTTTCCCACATTATTTACATCACTCGTCTAGAAGTACTTTCAGTATTCATTAGCCATAGTCTAGTGTGATCCTGTGAGTCTGGTCAAGCAACAGGGCTCAGAGGAAGCTTAAATGTTATCAAAGGAACTGTCAAACACTTGATAACACAACTAGGATTGTCTCCATGGATAACATTACCTCCGTTGGAAGCATTGTGGAGAAACACTGTGCTCTTCTTATTTGTCGCTCCATTTCTGATAAAGGTTCCTATATAAACAAAATAATTATTGACAATAACCTGGATATGTTATTTCTTACCGAGACTTGGCAATCACCTTATGACTATTTACATCTAAATTTGCTTACCCTAACTGGATATCAATATCTGTCGAAACCTCGTACAGGGGGCTTGCAAGTCATTTATGATGTCTCCTAGAACTTACCCAACTTGATTTTCATAACACTGTGACATTTGAGTCTATGGTTATGAAGGTTGGTTTAAAAACATCCCCTCATAGTAACATTGATTTATAGACCACCCAAGCAGCAAGCTGAATTCTTCTCAGAACTCAGTCAATTACTAACGTTAACCTGTGCTGTGTCGTCCCAGGTTATCTTACATGTTGACACTTTCTGCTCTAATACTGCTCAACAATTTGATCTTATTCAGAATATAAAATTGTCAACTCACACTCATGGTCATACACTTGGTCTGTACATCTGGTTTGAATAATATTTCTGTCAGTGGTCTGGCTATTCCTATCACAAGCTTATTATTTTTGTTTTATTATTACATTAATCTGTCCAGCCAAATGCACTGATAACATAACTATTTCATATCGTCACGTAAATGCTGTTGATACCAGTACATTCTCTGCTTCTGTTGCTTCCTCTTCTGTTCCTGAAGCTTTAAATTTTACTTCTCCATCTATGATTATTCCATCTATAATGTACCATTATTTTTAACATCCTAGATGAGTATGCCCCAATTAGGACCAGTTCTGTTCCCATGTTTTACTCCTCTCCTTGGTTTGATTCGGAGCTTCACACTATGAAAGCAAAATGCAGACAACTTGAACGTCTTTTTAGGAAAACAGGTTGAACTGTCCATTATCTTGTTTATCTGATTACATCAAGAACCATAAAACTGCCTTGAATACAGCCCACTCTTCTTATATCTCCAGCTTCATTAACAAAGCTAAAAATAGGCCTAAAGCACTATTTAGCATGGTAATCAAACAAATCCAGACACCAAGCAGAGACAGTATCCACCTACATGAATCCAAAGATTTGTGTTGTACGTTTTTGCACCACTTCCAGGGAAACTTGGATTTTTAATGTGGGACTTTTGATGAGGAACCGACCATTTCTAATTGGGAGCAAACTCAGTCTACCCAATCATTGACTACCTTTACCTTAACAAATCCATCCCTAATAGCTGATGCAATACAGAAATTGAATCCCTCTTCCAGCGAACTAGACCCTGCACCTACTTTTCTCCTGAAACACTGTTTCCCTGTTATTTCTGCCCCAATCTCACACCTCTTCAACATGTCTTTCATTTCTTCCACTGATCCTATCTCACTCAAGACTGCTTCTGTTACTCCTATTCTCAAAAAAACAAATCTGGATCCTGTAAATCTATCTGTTCAGAACTACCATCCTATCTCTAACCTGCCATTTGTATCTAAAATCAAGGAAAAGACTGTTGCCTCTCAGCTTCAGTCATTTCTAGCTTGTAACAATCTCTTTGATATTTTCCAGTCTGGTTTTCACACTGTATGGAAACTGCTATAGTAAAGGTTGTCAATGATCTATTACTCTCTGGTGATTCAGGTACTTTATCAATTAATTTATTACTTGACCTCAGTTCAGCTTTTGATACAGTTTGTCATAAGATATTGCTCTCTTGCCTTGCAGAGGTTGGCATCTCAAGTTCTGCATTATCCTGGTTCTCTTCATATCTCACAGATAGGCAATACTTTATCTCACTGCACAACTCCAAATCTTCCACTCCCTTGCTCATACAGGGAGTTCCCCAGGGCTCGGACCATTATTATTCATCCTCTACATTCATCCTCTTGGCTAAATAATTTGTCGCCATGGTTTTAACTACCACTGTTATGCTGATGACATCCAGATATATACTGCTTGTCAACCATATTCTGCCCAGTCGATGGCATCCTTATCTTCATGTGTCAGTGAGTTAAAGGAACTGGCTACATTCTAATTTTCTTAGTCTGAACTTGAGTTCAGAACTTGAATTTTAATAATTGGTCCCCCATCTCTAATAAAAAATGAAACTGATGTTTCTAGTTTTGACCTTGATGATGTTTTTATTTTTCCACTGGCTACTGTTAGAAACTTTTAGTATCTTTCTAGACCCATCACTGACCTTGGATGACCACATTAGCAAACTCTCCAAAGGTGCGTTTTTTCAACTACATCGAATTCCGCAACTTTGTGCTTTCCTCAGTAGAAAAGATGCGGAATCATTAGTGCATGCTTTTATTAACACTCGCCTTGACTATTGTAAAGCTCTTTTCTCTGGCTTACCAACTCACTCCATCATTTGTCTGTTGTACATTCAAAATTCTGCTGCCAGATTATTAACTTCCACAAAAAAATCTGCCACGTCACCCCTATTTTATTTAATCTTCACTGGTTGCCTGTATCTATTCATGTGTAATACAAAATTCTTCTGCTCACCTTTAAGGCACTCAAAGGTCTTCCGACCTACTCTCTTCTTATATACCTTCTCACATCTAATTCTGAACTTCTTTGTTAACCTAGGTTCCACCTATCTTCAAAGGGCGGCAGGTCCTTTTTTTGTTACTTCATCCAAACTTTGGAATTTACTTCCCCTTGCACTCAGAACAGTCACCTCTTTCAGTGAATTCAAATCAAAGCTTAAAACGTATTTGTTTAATCATCTCTATCACTAATTTACATTGTGTATTTGTCCGTTTTGTTTTCTATTTCTATGTTGTCTACTACATAATCTATGTTATATGCATCTGCATTATTTGTAACTGAATTGGGCAAATGTCCAATGAAATTGTTTCTATCAATATTTGTTGCTTTGATGTACCTTGTTGAAGCATTCTTGAGCTTGGGAAAGGTGCTATGTAAATTAAACTTATTATTATTACTATTATTATTATAAGATGCAGATGTAAAGGTTTTGGGTTTCTTAGCTGATGGTAACAGACCTTGAGGAGCGCAGTAGTGGTGGAGACCGGGAGCGGTGGAGCGAAGGAGCATCTAAGGGGTGAGTAAACACAGGTAAATAGCAAGGTAATGATTGGCGAATTCGAAACACTGCTTCATAAAGCTTTAGAACATTTGTGAATCTTTGTTTCAAATCAGGGTTTCATAGCATGTAACATACTGGCCAGTTCATGTTATTTTAGCAAACAAAGCTTCATTACGTCACCCCATTTTGAAAAGTTTTTCAAAGTGAACCCATGAACCACTTCTGGTTGCCCAGATAACAATGCGACATAAAATCCCATGACATTTTACTATAAAAATAAAGAATTCAGGGCCAAGATGAGGTGGGTTATTGAGTAGGAATATAACTATATTATTTGAAAAAAAAGTATATTACAATGAGTGGCATTAAATAAGGGTGTGATTATACTTAAAACACATAACACAAACACTAATATTGAACAGTATTTAATTTTTTTAATGGTATTTCTAAAAAGACATTTCTATTTGTTTTGTGAATTTGGTCTGAGCTCTTGATGCCTTTACAACGTTTTCACCAGCAGGTGTAACTAGCATGTGCTGTTTCAAGTGCTTCGAAACATCAAATAATTTTTCGAAGCAATTGGTTCAAACTGATTCAGTGCTTCAAAAATCTTTGTTTTTCCCATCACTATAGCAAGGTAAGAAGTCAGTCTTAGCTCAGTAATGCAAGCTGTAAACCAGCCGTGAGACAGTGACAGTGTGGAGAGTGCGGTGACATCAGAATGAATTTCTGAAGTGAGGTAAACTTCAACAGATTTCCCCTGCTCAGGAAGTAGGGAGCAATGCACACTGTGTAGGGGACCATGTCAATGGAAACACAGTTCATACACGGAGCTCACTTCTAACGAGCTGATTATCTGAATCAGTTGTGTTAAAGAGAGAAGTGTAAAATAGGCAGAGCTGGGGGGCATGAGGACTGGATTTGAGAACCTCTGGCTACGCCAACACTAAAGATAAACTGACTTTTCATCTAAAAATGCTCCGCATCCCCCTTATCATTTTCAAACGTCTTCCAAAAGTTGCTCATCCACACTGAAACATATGAAAACGCTTACATCCCCCTACTGTGCATGAGTAAAGCTTCGACCTGCGTCATTTCCGCTAGGCGTTTATTTACTTTCCGTCGAGTTCCGCCACTAAATAGCAACTGCGAGTAAAAATTCTGGCTTCTTTGAGGAAATGCAATCTGCAACTGACATACATTTTTAACAAGGCTGTCAAAATTTAAAGCGGCATCTCGGTGTGGATAGAAGGCCAAAACGAAGATAAAAATATACGCTTTCAAACAAAAATGTATTAGTGTGGACATGGCCTCTAATATAGGGAGCTTAAAGAGCTGAGGCAGGTGTGGGCAATCAGTGCTCTGGTATTTGGGATCTGGTGTGTGCTAGGGCTGACGACTGTGGTGATGCATTCAAAATGGGATATATCGCCCTCAGATGTGAAAACCATCATGGCCGCCATATTGAAGGGTTGTTCCAAACTGAAGTGCTCAAAACTGACCACTTCAAAGGGACCTTCGGAATGAAGGATTTCAAAGGGTACAACTGATGGACACCCTTCAATCCTTAGAAGCTCTCACTATGGAGGGTAAACCCTTTTGAAGGGATTAGAGCAAGGCTATTCAAATCGTGCCCTGGAGGGCCAATGCGGTGCAGAGTTTCGCTCCAATCCTGGTCAAAGGTAACTGGCACTGATTGTAAACTGAATTAAAAATATCTGTCTGAAAAATAAGATTTGAACTAGTACAGAACTAAATCTTTTAGCCCCACAAAGTATTCAAGATGAAAGTGACGTGATCAGCGGTGTCGATGGATGCAGATGAGTCTAAAAGAACTGAAACCACAGAATTACCAGCATCAACAGCTAATAAAATATAATTTAATACTTGCAGCAGAGCAGATCAGATTGTTTTGACAAATGTGAATTACCATAGACACTCTAACTAGCACATACATTTGCAAACTCAGAAACAGAACAGCAGTTGTTGAGCACCGTAAACAAGTGTTTGACCAAAAAGAATCCTTCATCCCAGCATTCCTTAAATCCGGTCCAGCAGCTCCAAACCCTGATCAAACTAACCCTGCTCTGATTATGTTGGGATCCACAGGCCAGTTTTTAAAAAAATTAATCTGGATCTGGAAATCACATGCCATTGTTTTGCATTGCATTTACACAAATAACTACTTCTGACTGCCTCATCTCTTATGATTGTGCCAATGTTGTTTCTAATAAGTGATTTAAATAATATGTTTATTTGATATTGACTGCTGTTTAGTGATTTCAGGACATTTTTTTTTTCTTTTGACCACTTTTAAAGTTTTATTAAATTTTTTCCCCTGGAATCCACCCTTCTGCTGGGATCAGAATAATCCAATTAAAATCACCAACCAATGAGTTTTTTTTTCATAAATATTTGTAGTGATAAACCCCATCAATTAAGTAATTCCAATATATATTTTTTTCTTTTACATTCACAAATTGTTTAACAAGCTTTAAAGCTAGTAAACACATTAGCCGAAACCATTTACAATGAGCAAGGCCCCATATATTTAAATTCTGGCCCAGATCTAATACCTTGTTCTGGCACACATACTATGTAGAACAGGGTTATTCAAATCTTGCCCTGGAGGGCCAATGCGTTGCAGAGTTTGGCTCCAACCCTGATCAAAGTCAGCATTGGCCCTCCAGGGCAAGATTTAATTATCCCTAATGTAGAATGATAGCATTTGTGTGGTCCAATCCTGTTTGGCAACTTTTGGCCACAATTATTTTAATTTTCAAATAATTCACCCTGGAGCCCAAGACTGGTCACCCATTGAAGCTAAGCAGGGCTGATCTGGTCAGTACCTGGATGGAGACCTCCTGGGAACACTAGGTATCTGCTGGAAGAGGTGCTAGTGAGGCCAGCAGGGGGCGCTCACCCTGTGGTCTGTGTGGGTCCTAGCACCCCAGAGTAGTGATGGGGACACTATACTGTCAACAAGCACCGTCCTTCGGATGAGAAGCTAAACCGAGGTCCTGGTTAAGGTGTATTGGTTTGTTAGAGTGGGCGATATGGCAAAAATGTTAAAATAAATTTTTTAAATATCATGATTTCATCATGATTCTTTGTCATATTGTTTTTTTCTATTTTGCAAGCTGTTTGAGCATCACAGCCAAACTGATTTCCCTATTATAAAGACAAAGCTTTTTACTTTAAGGTAACAAGATATTAAAAAGTATGGTGGATATTTAGGCCAAAGTGGGTGAAGATAAAAATCTGTCAATATCTTTGTTATAAAAAAAAAAAATTACACATTACAGATACACATACTATACAAATAAAACTAAACAGTGTTTTATTTTCAGGTACTTAGAAATAAAATAATAATTGTATTTAGCAGGAGCCTTCAAAAAATGTAATGAACAAATAAAAATAAGACACTATATACATTGATTCCTATTAAAGCATCTGTTGTAGTTTAACTTTTTGCAATCGCTTTTTTGAATAAACTTAACAAACGGGGATTAAAGTACACCCAACTTAAAATAATAACTTAATATCACAAGTTGTCACAACATAAATAGTCATGTAAACTTAAAAAAATATCAACTAATATCAATATCAATATGTTAACCAGTAAAATATTACTGAACACAAGGCCTATTATCTATAAGCATACACAATTTTTTATATTATTCAAATAGTCTAAATAAATAAAAGACCATAACACGGGTCAAATAACTTTTTTATTACTGAAAGTTTGTGTCCAAAGCCCAAGGACATATATTAACTTCTTTACTCAATGCATTTTACACTGAACTCAACACATGGTACATAATGCATGTTAAATAAATCTAGTGTTAATAATACCTTCATACGTTAGTAGTCTTGTGGCATGAAGTACCTTTTCACATGTATTTAACATTTTGTTTGTTTTTAAAGGAACTATTATGTGAAAATTACTATATTGCATATTTTAACATCAACCTAATCCACTGGGCAAAGTTACGTCCAGTGGACGTCTTTTTATGTCTTTGCAGACGTTGAAAAGACGTCCACTGAGGAGACAGAGTGTTTTTATGATGTGTTTTTTTATGTTTTTTGTGTCTTCTGTACATTCGATATGGACGTTCCCAGATCCTCCTTACAAGGTTCTGTGGCTTTATTTCTGTCAGACATCTAGAGAAGCTCTTATTGAGAATTAACAGAGGTTTAAATGTTGATACTTGACTTATTTGAAGTCGTCACCATTGTGGTGATCAGTGTTTGGTTTAGTTACTTCGTGTGTTAGCTTGTGTCTTGCTGCTGTAACGGTGTATTAGTGAAACACTGAAGATCTGGAATTCAAGGCAGCTCTAAGGTTTTTTTTTTTTTTTTTTTTATGAAGTATTCTAATTTGTTGAAATTTTGGGGTTTTTCTTAAATGTGAGCCAAAATCAACAAATTATAGTCTGTGTGCACTGAATTCATTTAATACATGAGTTTCACAAATTGAGTTGAATTTCTGAAAAACTTTTCCACGACATTCTAAATATATATATGTGTGTGTGTGTGTGTGTGTAAAACTTTGATGGACATCTGAAGAATTACAATAAATGTATTATATTCTATTAAGTAAGCTTTATTTTGATGTGCTTATTTGTTTTAAATGTGTGAAATAAATAATCCCATTTATTCAAGGCGGAGGCAAAGAGAAAACTGTCCTCCCATCGCTAGAGCGTGGCTGCAACTGGTGAGGACTAAACTCACATCACTGGACAGCAAAATCACTCCCATAATTGGGGAGGCCAGCCTGTGTGGGATTGTGTTGGAAGAGGAAGGAGACACTGATGTGACTGAGGTCACAGAGGAACAAGGTTAAACAGATTTTAAACTTTTATTGTACATTCTGTGGGGGGGGGGGGGCAGGAATGTTGCAAATTGTTTGTCCTCCAGTCGTTCCAGAGCAACAGCGAGACACAACGAACACTATTAACATAATTTCAGATGAGCTACAGCAGATGAGAGAACTACATCAGGCTACATCAGGACAAATGGCCACAATTTATGCTTTGTTAAGCTCCTCAAGAAGCCAGCCATCACGTCCTGCCCCTGCCTGTAGTCAGTCCCCTACACTGCTATGTGTCAGAATAAAGGAATCTCGAACTGTTCTCGCACAGTGTAGGGAAACCGTGGGGAAAACCTTCTTCCTGTCAATCCCTGAGCATACAACAACCATCCAGGAAGGTCTTCAGGAAGGAGAACTGTAAATTTACACCCTAATACACTGGCAGGGTCAACTCATGCTTCATGATTAGCATCCCAGCTTTCATGATCGCCAGATCCTTGAGAAGGATGCTGATAATGGTTTGTATGTTAGTGTCACACAAAAGAAACAGTATTTGATGAAAGAGGAAAACTGTTGAGATATTGTGATTATTTAAGTATCTAATTTATCAGAGGACATCTTTATCTATTCTCAGTGTTATTTACTGCATAATAAACTGTTGTGCGTCATTTATTTGTCTCTTAAGAAGCATGTATTAGTTATAAAACAGCTCGTCTCCACCCTTGGACCTGACCCAGTATGTGTACTGTATATGCAGAATAAACAGCGATCTCAATGAGAATTAAGCAGCTGATTATCTGCACACAAGGAATAGATTAATCAAGTCATTTCTGAAAGAAGATGTGTGTAACTCCTGTTATTTATTGTATATAAATAGTGACACATCAGACATGTGAACATTTTGGGGGGATTTACAGGTTAATGTGGTCCTAAAAGCAGCTGAAATTAGAAACTGCTGATTTATAAGGTCCTTCCCCTTCAATATTTATAAAATGTTCAAAACTTCATATTCTTACATAAGGATAAATGGAATATAATGGTCATGTTATAAGAATGAACTTTGGTCAGAGACATAAACAAGTTTTCCAATCAGAGATGTAATAAGGATGTTGAGCTGGGATGAATCTCACAGATCTTTGAACTCTTTTATGGGCGTGAGCACACTGATATTGCACCCATAACTTCAGATGAGATTTAAGACAGCTCTGTCTGCTAAGCACGACATAGTCCAGCACCGCTTTATGGAGTAAGTGTCAGCGTCTGGAAATGGAGGAACTGAAGCAGCGGGGACGCAAGAGGGAAGGCCGTCACAGGTGAAAGACACGCCATCATTAATATAATCAATCATCTGCTTACAGTTACTGATTCAAAGCTTTCATTGCATTTCTGTGGCAAAATATGTTGAATTCATCAAGAACACAAAGCAGTGCTTTTATTTGAAAGATAAACTCAGTACAGTACCACATTCAATCAACAGATTTAGAATATTTACTTTTTTATCATTTAGATTAATATTTAAAACAAAAATTTAATCTTGAGCAAGATAGCTGGATTAAAGTTTCACTATGAAATTTGGACATTAAGAGTAGTCAGAATTAAATTAAATTACGTGTGTGTGTGTGTGTGTGTGTGTGTGCACTAAAAAGTGGTAACCTGTAATTGTTACATTAAAGAGCTACACCTGATCTTACCCTTCCATTCAGTTTTGATGGTGTAACCTCATATATTTAGGTTAGTTCACTAATTCTAAGTAACACTATTTATTTATTTTTTTATTTGAGTATAATCAATAAATGTATATGTTTCCACAAAGCACATTTTTTGGTTACCCTGTTGTTGTTTTAGTTTGTGTGTAAAAAGTGGTAACTTGTAATTGTTACATTAAAGAGCTATTTCTATCTGATCTTACCCTTGCATTTAGTATTGATAGTATAACCTAATATATTTATGTTGATACATTAATGTTAAGAAAGATTATTTGAAATGTAGTTGTTACACATGAAGCACATTTTTAGGTTACTGTTTTTTCAGTGTGTGTGTGTGTGTGTGTGCGTGTGTGTGTGTGTGTGTGTGTGTGTGTGTGTGTGTACAGACAGTATATTGTAATATGCTACTAAGTATATTAATACTGACGTAATATGGCAACATTTATAACATTCCTTTTGTCTTGTCTTTGTGTTTAATTGCCTCTTAAATTCTCCAAACTGAGTAGCTGCATTTATAGATATTTATATAGATATAGATCTACTGGTATATAACCAGGAAAGGTCACATGTCAGTGTGGTGTGGTGAACGTGGTGAATGCCATTATCACTTTAGATAAATGAGTGCATTAAACAATAAGGCCTGAAAGTGGCATATCGTAAAGTTATGTTGTTAAGCACCAAAAGCCATGGTGTGACTGTTCACAATATACAACATGACTTATACAACAGAGCCTTATTGCTAATAAAATGGTAAATACAGATTAAAACTATTATGGACATAAACTGTTTTACACATGAATTCACAACATGCTGAACTGATATAATGCATATTCATTTGACACTGAGTCATGAGGAGAAGACACAGGTCTTTTCTTCAGTCTGAGTTTTGACCTGTCACAATGTCTGTGTGCACAGGGACACCTGGGACCCCTTCCAGCTGAACCCCATCGGAGCTGAGAAAGAGAAGAAGAGAACACTCTTTCGAATCCTGCAGAACTTGGTGTCTGTTATCGTGGGCCTGCTCGTGTTGTTTAGCGGGGTTATGAGCAAGGTAAATCATAACTATTACACGCTCATAAATATTTATAGAGGATAATTGCACCAACGCCCGTTACTGTTTACTCAGAGAGAGATTGTGTCTCCATAACGACGTGTACATTCACCATCATATCATGCTTATGGATACATTCGTGCCAGTTTCTGTGAGTACACACAGAGCTACTGAGTCATTGAATTATTTTTATCTTAATTGACCAAATATAAGAAGAACTTGGGCAAATGCCAAGTAAACCATTATTAACTTCAAAAACATAAAATATGACTAATATGAACTCCAAGTGCAATAAAACCTTACTTGTACCTTGGTCATTAAGAGGAAGCCACATCTCATCACATATCACATGGTCACATGACAGATGATTTTGTGTAATGATCCAATGCATTAAAGGCATTTATTTTTATTTTTTGTATTGTAGGGCTCTCTGCTGGTTTTGACCACTCTGACCAGTCCGGTGTCTTTGAGAAACAATGTGGACAAACAGTTCTACACGCTGATTTTGATGTGTGTACTAGTGATGCCAAACCTGCTGATGTTCTTGAAGTCTATGTGGAAATGTGTCTTCAAGAGCTATGTGGCCCCTAACCCAAGAACACTGGGAATCGTGAGTTGAACGATGCAGATTAACACATAAGAACACTCCTTTCACCAATATTATATAGAAAAAGACATGCACAAGTCCAACAGTTCCTAATATGTGGTGGGCATGTAAGTGGGTAATGAGAAATTGAAAGGGTAAAACGAATGGGATGCATTGGACCATGAATCAAACTGGAAATAGTTGGATAAATTACAAAGTAAACAGCTCACTCAGATATCCCTGCTTTTTTATAAGTCTAAATAAAAATTTGAAATGACTTCAAGAAATGTGAGGTGGCAGTGAGTAAAATTAAAGGCACATCTCCATGTGCAAGACCATCATAACACCTGCAGTGTTTACAGAGTATGCTAATGACTAATGCAAACATGTTAGGTATACACAACATCTGAAATGTGTTACATTATTCTAATGAAGTGGGGGTTTCCGACCTCACAGATTCCAGACTCCAACCTGCTCCAACAAATCTGTCTATAATTATCAGATATCCCTGAACGGCTTTGATTGTGTTGGAGCTGAACTCAACAGCACAGGTGTTCAACCCTGCTCCCGGGGACCCACTGTCCTGCAAAGTTTCTTTCCAACCTACTTCAGCTACTGCTGGAAAGTGGGGGCAAGATTTAAGACCAATGCTCAGTAGCACTGCAGGAACAGAGTTGGATGCCCCTCCTTTAAAGCACTTCAAATAAAAATACTACATTTAAAATGTGAGCTGACATAGTCTTTTGATGGGTAACTGATCTACTAGTTGACCATCCTAATCTAACCCCTTGCCAAGGTGGTCTACCTGCACTAACCCGACAAGTTTATGCTTTATCTAGATACCTGTGGCCCTGGGAACTGGCCAATCCAAGAGCTTGAAAGGCCAGCTTTGATTCCCTATGCAAAACAAAGCTACATTTATTTGGATTTTCCAGTAGGTTAGACATACTAGACGATCATTTAGTGTCGGATGCTCACTCAGTCTCCTTATGCTGTTATACAATGACAGTGAATTGATGGCAGAGGAGTGATTCCTGGTGGAGCTCCTGTACATTAGACATGCATGAACTGATGAAATGTGTACCTTGAATGTTATGGAAGTCTCAGTGTGCACATGTAATGATTGTTGTAAATGTTTTTGCAGATGTGTGTGATTGAGAGTCTTGTGGCTGTGGGGACTGCGATCCTGGTGCTCATTGTGATGCCTAAGCTTGACGTTTTGACAAACCTCTGCATCCCTGGAGGCATCTGCATCCTTTCGGCCGTGTTTCAGATCGCCTTTCGATTGCAGACACGGAGCTGGATGATCCTCTACCCTATATGCTCCTTAATCCTAGTGCTCAGCGGCTACGTTCTGTTAGCAGTCGACTACTATGTGAGGGAGTCCTCTTATGTGCCAGGACAAGTAGAAGGTACCTACATTTATGTAGCCATTGCAATTTTTGCAACACTGC
Source organism: Carassius auratus (assembly GCF_003368295.1). Lineage (NCBI taxonomy): Eukaryota > Metazoa > Chordata > Actinopteri > Cypriniformes > Cyprinidae > Carassius > Carassius auratus. The sequence continues at coordinate 20,874,284 of NC_039280.1, read as the reverse complement.
TAATTTCTCTAAACTGGTGGGAGAACCCTTTCCAGGCCAGCACTAACATTCAGGAAATGCTCAGCGAACTGGACACTTTCCGAGATTCCATTTATCTGTTCACCAGCCTCATTCGAATAGCACTGACCATGGGGGTGTACTTTCTGTATTACTGCCTGATTGTTGAAGCCGATGCTCGCATTAAATGGGATTCTTTCACCAAAGCGAGTAAAGGCACGGTAGAGATAGGCATTGGGCTGTTTTGCCTGCAGGCGTTCTGCTCTGCTGCCTGCCACTGGTTCGGAGTCGTGGCCTGCAAGATCCACTCCATGACCTTTGCTTTCGCTCTGCCCGTGTCGTTAACTGGTCCAGTCACGCTAATCCTGGGTATGATACTGTTCTTGACACAAGCTGAGAGTTTGGTCTCTTCATCACAAACTGCTAGCTTATATACCACAGGTGATAATTTTACAGTTAAAACTCCTTTCTGGCCATTTTGTCATGAACTTGAAACTCTCAAAGACGTCAACACCACCCCAGTCGTGATGCTGGAAATTTCATATAGTATCTGCAAAACGTCACTCAACAACCCGAACGCCATGTGGCCTTTCTCCATGCTGGCGCTGGAGGGGGTCTGCATGTGGCTCGGCCTGGTCTCATGCACATATTATGTGTGGAAAATCAAAGTCCAGAGGATCGAACGCACATCCCAACTTTTCGTACGCCGCCTGTATGAATCTGCCTTCATTGACCTCTCTATGCTGCTGAACACTAAAATGAAAGCGGTTCGTACGGCAAACAAGGAGAGGTACATATAAAGCAATGATGTCTTTAAAATGGTACACATAATACTGTACAATTGCATGAATTAAGTCAAAATCTGATTGTTTCCTTTCCTTTTATCTGTCATATAGTAGTGGAAATGATCATGTGGAAAACTGTGTCATTTACCTGTGTGCAACAATGTGGCATGAAACATACGATGAGATGCTAAAAATCATGACTTCAATGTTCAGGTATGTATACAAGTGATGGATGGGTATTGCAAATATATTTCAGCTCCCTGGAGCCCAGCAGAAAACACTTAGTTGTAAATGACCGTTAAAGATTTTCTTCACCTAAGGGGTTTTAAATGCAGTTCTTCATTCGTTTGGCTGGATTGTTGGTTTCAGATTGGACAGATACCGAGGGGATCCGAAGGAGGAACACAAGGACTGCTTTGACTTTGAATGCCATATTTATGTTGACGATGGCTTCATGTATGAAACAGACACTGACACAAAACTTGTCAACAGCTATGTCTGCGACCTTATACAAGTAGTCATGGAGGTGTACAGGTAAGACAAAGTGTCCTGTCCGGGATAAGCAAACAGACTGAACAGACTGATGTCAATTATACATATTTCACAACCAACTGTAAACTAAATGTCCCCGTTTTTGCCTTCAAGGGTATTTACAAATAAGGAGCCAGATGAAGTTTCCATCATTGAAACACCATATGGTGGTCGTCTTGTGGTTGTCATGCCAGAGGGAAACATGCTTTACATCCACCTTAAAGACAAAAAACTGATTCGAAACAAAAAGAGATGGTCACAGGTGAATGTCAAAATCACATTCCTTAGTATGAAAAATAATTCAGTCTTTGCAACACTGTTTATTTTGAACATTTGCCTGAATCTGACTGAGCATGTGTCCATTTTCAGATCATGTATCTGTATTACCTGCTTGGCTGGAAAGGATACAATGTCAAAAACCCTCAGAAAATAACAGTACGTTTTTTTTGGTTTTCCTTTAGTACTGAGCATTCGGTCACTAGTGATGTTGGATAAGTCAAGCTTCACTACTGCTATTGCTCATAAGTTGGTTTACTGATTCAAATAAACCCCTATTCTCCTTGGGCCATGTGCATAAATCATACTGCTTTAAAGTGATCAAACATTGACAAAAAAGGTCAAACACGTGTATATTGAAGAGAAACAGATGACCTAGTGAGCGTATATGGCTGAAGATAACTGTTTTTTACACTGTGTGTTCTTGCAGAGACAAAACAACCCGAGTCGAGCCAGTCTCATATCACTAGATGGGGAGAGTTATTTGCTACCTTCTTATGACAATGACAGCAAGAGGAGGCATATATCTGATGACAACACATATATCATGGCCTTGGATGGAGACACAGACTTCCACCCTGCTGCTCTGATTCTGCTCGTCGATCGTCTGAGAATGTATGACACTGTGGGTGCAGCCTGTGGACGAATCCACCCCACTGGAATGGGTAAAAATCATCTGTATTCAGAGAGAAAAATCAAACAACCGAACAGAAATGGTCATTTTATAATGGAATGCTTATAGGGAATGTAGGATGTCAAATTTCATAACAGTATTACATAAAACTCAAAAAAAAAACTGTACATGACTTAAAAGGAAGAAAGAAGCTGCAGTCTGGACTCAGCAGATAATGAGGTTCCCTTTTATAGGCCTGCTTTTCAAATGCTGATCAACATACAAAGTCCACTCACATAAATCCTTCTTCACAATCACTGCAGTTTTAACACTGCATACTAGAAGAGCCTTTGAGATGATCAGAAAGCTAATCTCTACAGCAAAGGATTAACAATATGATAACAGTGCTCAACTATCTGAAAGACATAACCTGAATATAAAAATGCTCAGATGCAGTATGCACACCATACTCCATTCATGTTCCTCTGCCCCATGTTTCAGGCCCAATGGTGTGGTATCAGAAGTTTGAGTATGCAGTGGGTCATTGGCTTCAGAAGACAGCCGAGCACGTGTTTGGTTCGGTTCTGTGCAGTCCAGGCTGTTTCAGTCTGTTCAGAGGATCTGCACTGATGGATGACAACGTCCTGAAGAGATACACCACCAAAGCCACACGCGCCTCTGAGTATGTGCAGTATGACCAAGGTAAACCCTGTTTTTATAGCACTGAATATCTCACTAGCATGCTAACCATTCCACTAGAAGTCTCGTTTATGCTTAATAAATAACTTGCAGTTACATTATCTTACACATTTGTCTTTACTCTCAACAGTATATCTCAGTAGCCTTTTCCTGGTGTGTATTGACACGTGTCACATCTAGTACGGCAGTGTTCGTAAATGCCTAATGGGTGAAAATGTGTTTTGTTTTGGAACTCATTTCACCCAAATGCAGGGGAATGGCTAAAAAAGGCTAATCCCACATGTCAATGCCATGTTATAAGTTAATATTTAACAAAGAATTCTAAAGGCCAGATTTACTAAAAGCTTGCATTTTTGTGCCTGACCTAATCAGATACGCATTTGTAGGGGTTTCACTTTCATACACAAATTTATGGTAGGAGAAACATGTAATGCAATTTTCTAATATTTAAACTCATCAAATTGCTGGTATTTGCATCAATATTTAACCCCCCAAGAAGCATGTCTTAAAGCAGATGGTAATTAGTGCTGCTCTTGGTAGATGGCGCTGGTCATTATAGAAATGATCTGGCTGTGTCTGTGTTCTTTAATGTGCACATTGTCAGTAAATCACAAGCAGGGTTTGCCCTCCCATTGGTGCTTTTATGGAATTGCGCTCTAATGTGAATTTTTCCTGTTTAGTAAATCCATCCCAGACAGCAACATAGTGTTGGCCCAGGTCTGGCCCACATCTGGCCCACATGGATTTCATGCAGTTTTTCCATGAAACTGCTTGCTGTCTGGGATAATGTCTACACATATAACACAGATCTTTACATCAACTTTTGTAAACATTTTTTTCAGTTTCTTTGTTCTGTATAGTAGATGGTTAGCAAGACTTACTGCATCTGATGTTTCTGTGTAGATGATTCTGTATGAATGCTGAGAGTCGGGTTCCTCTGTGCTCCACCAGTTCATCATGTTACTCATCCGCTCACATTTAGGTGAGGACCGTTGGCTGTGCACTCTTCTCCTGCAGCAGGGCTGGAGGGTGGAGTATAACGCTGCTTCAGACGCTTTCACCAACTCACCGCAAGAGTTCAAAGAGTTTTACAACCAGAGGCGTCGATGGGGTCCTTCAACACTGGCCAACACCCTTGATCTGCTCCACAGCGGGAAGGACACAGTAAAGAGGAACACCTCCATTTCCATCCTCTACATCTTATATCAGACCTTCACTGTGGCTTCCTCCATCCTGGGACCTGCCTCTGTCACCCTCATGGTAGCAGGTAAATATTCAAAGAATGGGAAAGGATGTATTATAGTGATTTGACTGCTCTGCTAGAAATGTCTGCTTCTGATGGGACTGAGGCTGACCTGATAGAATATTTGGTAAACCTGTTTAGGGCTTGTGTATTGCCCAACCTGATAGAGAGCTGGTTGAGCTGGTTAACATTACAGACAAAGCTTGGTTTACCCACCTGAACTTCTTAGGCTGGTTTGACCAGGTCAAAAATACTATTTAGGGAATATATAAGTGTATGGAAACTGCTAATATTCTCTTTCTTTTCCATTTTAGGAGCTTTCCAATTTGTGTTTGGAATAGAAGGCACTCTTTCCATAATAATTGCTGTTGTACCTCCAACTGTTTACATGATCATATGTTTTGTGGCCAAACCCAACTTCCAAATCACCATTGCTGCCATTCTCAGTGTCATTTATGCATTCCTGATGACTGCATCCTTCTTTTCCATTATTGGTAATCATTGCTAATTATCTTTTGTGTGTGTTTGTGTGTGTGTTTAAAACATGCTTGGTGATATTTCATTTCATTGGATGTCTTATTTTAGGTGACATGGTAAAACAGGGAACATTCATAACTCCTACTGGACTCTTCCTGGTGTCTGGTGCGATCCTTTACATGGTGACAGCTATTCTTCATCCTCAAGAGTGCACTTTGATCATCTACGGTCTTATGTACTTCATTTGCATTCCCAGTGGATATCTCCTCCTCACCATATATTCCCTAGTCAACATGCACATTGTCTCTTGGGGCACTCGAGAAACTAACAAGGCAAAGGAGCAGAAAAAGCAAGTGGGCATTGTGTGCAATCGTGACTGCAAAATGTGCTGTTGGGATGTGAAAATTCAAGTCACTCAGGAGACCGAAAATCTAGTCCTTCAACAAATTCAGCAAGCTGTCAATCCAAACACACCAGCTGCCAAAATTGAGCCAGAAGAGCCAAAGCCTGAGACCACCAATGAAGTCGAGGACAGTTTAGATCAGAACAAACACATCCTTGACTACAACGAGGAGATGCCTCAAAAGAAGGACAATTCCAAAGAGAATCTCAACAAGGACAATGAAGAAAAAGACAGTTGCTCTGATAAAAGGTAAAGACTATGAACGTGTTAGGATTACATTTACCATGCTGCTGAAAAGTTCTTATATTTCCCCAACTGTTGCTTCAAATAAATCTTACAGTGGGAGTTCCAAAAGCTGTGAGAAAAAAGCCGACCCATTTAATGATGACACAGACTATGAGGAAGATGATGACGACGATGATGATTACGATTACAATGATTATGATACTCTGGAGCCGAAAGAATTTGTACCTGAGAGTGGTAAGAGATGACATCTTTTTGATCAATTCCTACAAGTATCTCTATTATCTAGCACATGTGATTCATGATCATCTTGTCAGCACAATGTTCTATGAAGTGTCTCTGATTGGTAATGGAATGAGAATCTCTGATTCAAACCACATAACCCTCTCAAACGTACACTATTCTGAGTGTAGGGTTGGTCTGTGCACTGAATTATTGTTCATGTTGTTCTTATTCAAACGGACAGACTGGGTGGAGCCTGTGAAGAAAGAGTTCCTGAAGAAACTGACGTATGCCAATCTGAAGAGAAACCTTCAGGAGCAGATCCGATACACACTGAGAAACAAGAACCAGGAGGATCTGTGCGAGGAACTGGTGTCGATCCTCAGCGATACCCTGAACGAGGAGCTGAGGGATAAAGTGGGTCCTGAGGACGTCTTGAGTGTGAGTCAGCTGGAGGAACTGCAGTATGCTCTGAATGAAGCCGCCCGGCGCATCGTGAAGTCCAACCGCATCGAGAACGGAGCCCAGCGACTGGAGAGGCGTGTCAAGAGGGCAATCGAAAGAACACTTGTGGCTCCACAGGTTGAGAAGCTAACTGAGGTAATGATTTGTGGATGGTTCATGTTCTAATGAGATTAACACAAGCAGGACATGTTCCTGGATCTCCAATGCCATCAATGCATCAACACTTACCTCAGGGATGGGGTGTTTTTAAAGGGGGCCAGGTTCGACGGTCTTGGACACTTATTCAAAGCTATCCAATGTATGCTTTGTGAGTTGTGGTCACATTTAAGAATATGGGATTATTGATATACATTTCTTGTATTTTATACTTACAATAAGCAAAATAATAATAAAAAATCAATGGAAAAAAGTAGAGATATGTTTAGAAAGTATGAAGATGACCGTGTAAGAACGCCAGTCTGTTAGTCAAGTCTGAATTAAGAGACGCAATAGCAACATGTTATGATAACGATGTCTCAAATAATGTGAGAGCAGATAAAAGTAAATGATAAATGAATAAATGATCGTTACATAAGTGCACATCAGATACACTGGACACGGAAGCTGGTTGACAGGAATAGTGTTCAAAGGCCATGAAAGGATGCCCTAACTACTCAAAGGTCAGTGATTAATGAGAGGTATCAGATGTTATCATTAAGCTTCATGATAAGGGCCAAGGGTAGGGCCTGGTACTAAACCAGTTATGAGTAGGAATTGATTAGGAATTTGGTTGGCTTTAACTGGTTTACAGGAATACTGTTCCAATATCAACAAATAATGTTGACTCATTTGAGTTAATCATGGTGGGAAAGCTTCAGTACATTTCCAATGGAAAAGTAATGCATTTGGCTAGAATAACTGGTTGACCACTCAAAATGTCAAGTCTTTTACATGATGCCACATTATATATATTTCCTGTTTTACCAGGATGAACATGATTTCTGGAATAAACTGATAGAGCGTTATCTACTACCCATACAAGACGACAAAGCTCACCTCGATGAAGTGACACGGGAGCTAAAGTCTCTACGGAACAAGGTAAGTTTGGCAAGTGAATACTGCATCGCTCGTGGGCCACAACTTCATATACTAAATGAGAACTACTCTCTCTGTTTTGCAGGCAGTGTTTTTGTACTTCATAATTAATGTCCTATGGATTGTAGCAACGTTCTTCCTTCAGGCCATTGGCACTGATGTTCTGAGCATCAATATTCCCAAGTACTATCCCAACGGTACTGAAGCATCAGAACCTTTGAGAGTGGAGCCCTTGAGCTTGATGTTTCTGCTGTCCTTCGCCCTTCTGCTCATCATTCAGTTCCTGGCTATGCTTTACCACAGGTAAAACACACATCACATACTGCCACATTGGCACCTGAACAATCAGTCGACAATTACATACACTGCTGGTCAAATACTAGATTTTTTATGTTTTTAATGGAGTCTCATCTGCTCATCAAGGCTGTATTTATTTGACCAGAAATACAGAAAAAGTGTATATAAATATACGGGAACTTGATTATTTGAGATGTAAAGCCCTGTTGTTTGCCATTACAGAGTATACACCCTCATCCACGTGGTATCGTACAGAAGCACAGAGAAAGACTACAAAGAAAGAGATGAGGTGAGGAGCTGTGCGGCGTTCAGCCATGACTCAGGCTGCATATGAAGAGGCAGACTGCATGTTTACACTGATTTAAACTTGGATGAGCACGTTGTTTTTACAATGTTTTTGTTAATTGCAGGAGGATGAAGATGAGGGACTGATCCTGGGGAATCCCGTTAATCTCACCGTCACTTCTGATGACTTGTGAAACGCTGATTCTTTCGCTCCTAGTTAGTGAAGTTACAGTTGAAGTGAATGATTCCTCACACATGAAGAAGAAGAAGACAGATTTTCACCACATGCCTGAAACTGGAGCTAGGATTTGTTTACTGTGGATGTTTGCACTGACTACCAGTGATTTTTCTATGTATTCTTTAAACAATCCATTACTTGCAAGTTAGTTATTATTTCTGTGTTATTGTATTAGTTTGCCGAATATTAAATGTTCTGTAACCAAGCTGTCTGGGCGAGTTGGTTTCTGTGGAAATGTTGTACCGGTCATGTTTTTCATAAGCTCTATGTTCTTACTCCTTTAAACAGGATTTATTTGTAGAATATCCTGACCCTTTAGCTCCATTAGGACAACAACATAAATGTTATGCAATGTCTTCTGAAGGTCTTTGACAGCTTTGTGTGAAGGACTGATAGAGGAGCATATAAATAGACACTGTAGACATAGTCAAAAGAGCAAAAGCAACGTTTTATTTTCTCTGTAAACATTTTTAACACACACACAATCGCATTATGCATGTAAATATATTAATCAAATATTTCTACATTACATACAAACCGTGACCTTCAGAGCTGTGTCACAAGGCTTATAATCTAATACATGTAACAGAGAGGACGTAGCATAAAATCTGTGTTCATGGACGGCTATTTCTTTATTGTGTTGAAACAGATCAGAAGTCGCAGTATCTGGTGGATCTCTACGAATCCCGACCGCGGTGCACATAAACCTTTATCATTTGGCCATCTTCTTCTCCATGCTGAGGAACACAATGAGAAACAGACAATGTGTTAGACTAGCCTGAATACATGAATAACATCAGAGATCAGAAGGAAGGGTGAAAGGTGATGGGACTTGCTTGTATTTGATGAGTCTGCTGCCCTGAGTGAGCTGCGCTGCTTCATTGGTGATGTGACAGGCGAACAGAAGCCAGTTTCTGGGCTGGACCTTGTAGGCGAAGCGCATGAACAGCAGCGAGTAGCAGGTGAGAGCTGGGAAAACAAGAGCCAAAACACCTCCATTCACCTTTGACCTCACACTATCAAGCTGTTGTGCAAGCTGCTGGTGTTGTGTCACGTACCGAAGGTCATTCTGCCGCTGATGATCTCTGGACTCTTCTTCATGTCACTGATGGCGGCGATTGGCAGGCCCCAGTTTGCCACCGGACCCCAGAAGTGCTGGAAAACATGACACACGATGCCTATAACGTGTGCTATGAGCCATGATTAGATTGTAAGATGATAGCTTCAGAACTCACTGTGCTGAGGTGAGTGAAGACCCCCCCGGAGGGGCAGATCGACCAGGAGAGGAAACCATCGTCACAAAGTTAATCACAACCAAACTCAACAGATTCAGATCACATTATCAATACATAAAGCTCTCTTAGAACAACTTAGGCCTTTCACATGTCACTTTCTGCCATAAAAACTTTGTATTGTTGTTTTCTAGTAAAACTATGTAAATATTCCTGAATCAAGATTAATTTATTTGACAAGTAAATTGACTAAAGATAGGTCTTGTTTCATTTTTTAAAAATCTAATTTTTGTCATTTTTCTTGCTTAAAACAAGCAAAAATATCTGCCAATGTGGTAAGAAAAATAATCTTGGCAGATATCTTTGCAATGTGTAATGAACACATTTATTTCACTGACAGTTTGACTGACGATAACGCAGTTTTAATTCAAGCAATTATAAGGAGGAAAAAAAGAAAAGAAAATAAACCCGTCTTCCCACACTGTTAACGGTTTCTGATCAGAGCGTGGTGGGGTGAACTCTGACCCCAAGGCGCCGCCCTTCGGCTCTCAGCGGTACTGCAGCACTGTCCTTCACACAGCACAGTTATAATCATATACACAGACATGTTCACCTTCACACAGCAGTATAGATCATATACACAGACATATTCACCTTCACACAGCAGTTATATATCATGTACACAGACATATTCACCATCACACAGCAGTTATAGGTCATGTACACAGTTCAGAGCGCTTTTCTGCGTTTATTACGAACGCTGTTCACATTCACAACCGTAATTGTCACACATCGAAAGTGTCGTTACTGACCTCATGAGATACTCTCTGAACTCTTTACTGCGGACATAATCCACGGCTTTACGCGCCAGAGTGCCAGCCATCGTCAGTCAGGAGATGATACAAGGACGCAGTGAAGTCTGCAGTAAACTCTACTCGCTGCTGCAGCTACCAGACGTCAACTGAGGACAGAGTCAAGCAGGCGAGGTAGTAGGCCACAGAGTCTGGACGATGGGACGCCCACCTCAGCGCTTATTGGTTTATGATTAATGCTGCGTTCAAGTCCTCTTGGGAAGTTCGTACGCAAGAGTTGGCAAGTCGTGCTTACGACGGCATGTGCGTTCAAGTCACTTTCGTAGGAGCAATATGGCAGAGTACTTTCTCTTAACACAAACATACAGCAATGTTCTTAAACTCTTGTTCTAAAAAATGAAGAACAAAGAAATGTGCATTAGGTATACTTCGTTTTTTAATGGTTTAAATTAATTTATGAAGCCACTGCCAACTTGTATTTTTATATTATAATGCCATCATATTATGCATCGTCGATTAACTTACTGCGCTGTAAATAGAAAAGCCTGACAATATCAAAGGTAAATAACTTTAAGTACAGATCGGGGCTTAAAGAAAATCCTGATCTCCCCACTGGTATTTACGATATTGTGGTGGCGTTCATTTGCATTCAACTCCTAAATACGATCTATACGAGATGACTTGAACGCACCATAAAATGAGCTTTTTGGTGTAGAGATGTTCGATTTTACATCTTATTGGTGTAGAGAATTATGATGCTGTGATCAGGCTTGGAATTCGGAAGTAGACGTTCAGATGAATAAACTTTCAATATAAATTAAAAAGTAAATATAAATGTTGTGTTTTTGCATTTATTGTTGCGTTTCCAAATACAAAGAGTTGTGGATTATGATGAACAGAATAGAAATAAATGGTCTAATTTACAATTAATCCCTCAACGGCCACAGGTTACGTAGATGTAGCTACTTTGATTTGTATGTTCACATTACATATATATATATATATATATATATATATATATATATATATATATATATATATATATATTTATATATATAGCCCCGAATCTTTTAGTTTTTGTAAAAAAAAAAAACTTCAATTTTGTTTAATTTCCTCTTGGTCTTTCAGGCCGGAGCGGGAAAACAATCTATCTATTACTGTGCGTGGTGGCGGACGGTAATGCATTGCGCATCACTCAGCTTGTTTGCCAACTGCCAATAAAAACTAACGAAGACTTCTTTGTCTGTGTCATTAGGGGCTGGTGGGCATTTTATTTCACCGGCGTCGTAGCGAGCTCACTGTCTAACCGGCTGAAATTAACATTATGGACATAACAAAATTTTTCAAAGGAACACTAACAGTAAACCTTACCGACCAGAGAGAGATTCAAAAGCAATGTCGGTCGATTTGGGGGGTTACGTTTTCTCGTAAAACCTAAACACACCGCTTGTAACAATTGCAAAGTTATCTCAGGGCATGTTTTACAGCAAATCTCGGCACATTAGTGGGATAAGAAGAGAGATTAATTGAGAAATATAGCTGGAGAACAGTTTAATACAAAATAGGTTGTAGGCTCTACTGGGTAATTTTTTTTCTTCTATTATCTCAAACAGCCTGAAAAATAGTACATTTAGCTGACGTAAATGGGGAAAAAATCTCCCCGGGGTAGTTTGACCCTGGACCCCCCTAGGTTTTGGCTAAGCCCCGAATGTTTACATTGTCTGGCTTCGCCCCTGTGTGTATATATATATATATATATATATATATGCTTTGCGTTAATCGTGCCTGACGCGGCGCTGGTGCGCTGCTGCTGTAGCTGACATAGAGGGGCACCGCCAACAGACCAGGATCTTGTCTTCATGACAACAATATCTATACTTCATGTTGAGCATAAATATAAAACCTACTGATAAAGGACACTGTCAACAGTATTGACGGCAAAATAGACTATGTTTGACAGGTGCAATATGTCAGTGTGTCACCGGCCTAAGGTTTTCAAAAGGCATCACTCAGGGCCATATTAAGACAGTGTGTAAATGCCCCCCCCCCCACTCCCCAGACATAATTAGGGTGATTTCGCAAATCAAATGTAATTTATTAACTTGTCCAACTTCTGTATTTTTCGGACTATAAGTTGCACCTAAGTTTAAATCGCAACAGTCCAAAAACACGACCTGACAAGGAATAAAACATATAAGTCACACTGGACTATAAGTCGCATTTATTTAGAACCAAGAACCAAGAGAAAACATTACCGTCTACAGCTGCGAGAGGGCGCTCTATGCTGCTCAGTGTAGACTACAGGAGCACTCAGCGGCATAGAGCACCCTCTCGCGGCTGGAGACGGTAATGTTTTAACTTTAACTTTAACTTCAATGGTAAACAGGGAGAGCAAGCGAGAGTGCAGTCAATCGCTTCTGTGTCATTGTCGTCCTGAGATCATTCTTCACTCGTTTAAAAAAAACTGTCAATCCCTGGATTGTATCTAAACGTCTAGCGCCCTTGTCTTTCTTTAACTTTCTTTTTGCAAAACCACTCAATTGACATCTGTCCATTTTGATTCATTTTCTGTAGCCGTTAAAAAAATGACACATTTGCGCATACTTGTTGTGGACCAACTCAACTCTGACAGATTGGGGACGGAAGGGGGGGACTGATAGTGGTCATGTAATCTTTATTTATTTATAATTTATCATTATTATTATTATTGTTAAGTAAGTGTTCATAAACTAGTTATGTATGGTCTTTTAAGATTTTCAAGTTAATAATAAAACAATTTACGAAAAATATTTTTAAAGCTTTTCTCATGTGGTGCCCCCCTAGTTGTTGTGAATGGTTGGTGCCCCTGTGCCCTTATGGATAATCCGGCTCTGGCATCACGAGAGTGTGAACATCACTACAACTAGGGAAAAATGATTGTAATTCAAACGCAGCTCCAGTTGGCATTTAAACAGACCTTTGCTCTTAATTCTGATTGGTCCAACGCAATAACGAAATCTGAGCAGGTCTAAAAACTGAAACTGTTGATGCTGCACTTTACACTTTGGAAAAGTTATATATATGTGTTTAAATAAGAGCAGGCCTACAAGCTGGGATTGGTAATGTTGCACTGTAATAATAGTTATTTATTTATATTTTTCATTATATTTTATTATATGATATTGGTTAGAGAGTGAGAGTATTCTATTTAGTGGAGAACTTTGCAGCAGGATTTTATTTCTTATTCTTTTTTATTTTATATATATTTTATTTAAAAAGTATTTTAAAAAAGTGTAAACAAATTGTTAAAAAAAAGTTTATAGTAATAAATATACTACGAAAATTAACCGTGGTTTTGCTACAAAAACTATGGTGTTTTTATGGTTACACATGGTAATAAATATGCCAATAAATATTTTTACTACAATGAATCCATGGTTACTTTTTGCAAGCAACTATACAGGTTCTAAAGAACTTGAACCCAAAAACACTTGTCACTTTTCCTGTTATTTATCATCTGAGCTGCTCTACTGAAAACCTTATTAATCCTGAATTTTTGTAGTAACCCGCTTCTATATAAAATAATATATTTAATCACCCCATTAAACATTTTCTAAAATCATTGGTAATTTAAATATTACACAGAATTGTCACAACTAAATTAAGAATTCATTAATTAGATGGACTTAATGCCTGCCTAACGCAAAACATAGCAAATGTTACCATCAAATATGAGAAACCTTAAAGAACGATAGACTGACGTAAATTACTGAAACCTGTTATCATGCACGTGTTTGCCATAGCTTTTTATTAAAACACTATACACTGCAAAGTTTAACTTTAAATGACATCAATTAATACATTAAACCAGTTGATCTCAGTTCATTCTCTATTTACCTTCTATGAACTTAACACACTAATGTGGTTCATGCCATAAAAAAATAAAAAACAGTCCCGTGAACAAAATCCTGTGCAAACATCGGAGTAAAAGCCTAGAAGATCACCACGCCGGCCTCTTCCCTGTACCCTGGTGGGTTTGACTTGAAAAGGGCTCTGCACTGCAAACAGTCCCTGATGCTGTTAAAATGATTATAATTGATTTTAATATATATTAAAAATTTATAAGGTATGCATTGTAGCTGACACCTAAATGAACACATTACAACTGTTTTATGGCTGCAAGCGTTTGAGCCCATGTAAAAAAGTAGCATAATTTACATATGATTTACAGTTTATTTTAATAAATATCAAACATTCAATTCAATTGTGCATTATAGCTGACACCTAGAAGAAAAATTACAGTTGTTTTTATGACTGCCCGTTTATCACTTTCAGGCACATTCCTGTGAAAGTTTTTTTTTTTTTTTAATCAATCAATCAATCACCTTTATTTATATAGTGCTTTAAACAAAATACATTGCGTCAAAGCACTGAACAACATTCATTTGGAAAACAGTGTCTCAATAATGCAAAATGATAGTTAAAGGCAGTTCATCATTGAATTCAGTGATGTCATCTCTGTTCAGTTGAAATAGTGTCTGTGCATTTATTTGCAATCAAGTCAATGATATCGCTGTAGATGAAGTGACCCCAACTAAGCAAGCCAGAGGTGACAGCGGCAAGGAACCGAAACTCCATCGGTGACAGAATGGAGAAAAAAACCTTGGGAGAAACCAGGCTCAGTTGGGGTCAGTTCTCATCTGACCAGACGAAACCAGTAGTTCAATTCCAATTCCACTGCAGCAAAGTCAGATTGTGCAGAAGAATCATCTGTTTCCTGTGGTCTTGTCCTGGTGCTCCTCTGAGACAAGCTCTTTACAGGGGATCTGTATCTGGGCTCTAGTTGTCCTGGTCTCCGCTGTCTTTCAGGGCAGTAGAGGTCCTTTCTAGGTGCTGATCCACCATCTGGTCTGGATACGTACTGGATCCGGGTGACTGCAGTGACCCTCTGATCTGGACACAGACTGGATCTGGTGGCTACGGTGACCTCGGAATAAGAGAGAAACAGACAAATATTAGCGTAGATGCCATTCTTCCAATTATGTAGCAAGTACGGTGTTATGTGAAGTGTTTCCGGTTCTGGTTTACCTAATTAATGCAGCCTAAAAATCCTTTAACGGATTTGGATATTAAAAGCATATTAGTATGTTATGTGTATGCCAGGTTAAAGAGATGGGTCTTTAATCTAGATTTAAACTGCAAGAGTGTGTCTGCCTCCCGAACAATGTTAGGTAGGTTATTCCAGAGTTTAGGCGCCAAATAGGAAAAGGATCTGCCGCCCGCAGTTGATTTTGATATTCTAGGTATTATCAAATTGCCTGAGTTTTGAGAACGTAGCGGACGTAGAGGAGTATAATGTAAAAGGAGCTCATTCAAATACTGAGGTGCTAAACCATTCAGGGCTTTATAAGTAATAAGCAATATTTTAAAATCTATACGATGTTTGATAGGTAGCCAGTGCAGTGTGGACAGGACCGGGCTAATATGGTCATACTTCCTGGTTCTAGTAAGAACTCTTGCTGCTGCATTTTGGACTAGCTGTAGTTTGTTTGTTTTAGGTTCCCTTAGGAAAATTACCCATGGTTTTAACAATAACACCACAAATCATCTTGTAGGCATGGTAACTGCAAATTAACCATGGTTTTGTTACTTCAAATAATAATTTACAAAGAAGTATTAATATACTGTAATATTTTTGTTGTTGTTGTTGCTATAAAAACAGACCTAAGCCATCAAATAGCCTTTAAAATGACTTAAAATGCATTATATAAAAAAAACAATGAGGCAATAATGATTGGTTAATAATAACACTGTTAAAATACATAATGTAGGCAAATACAAAATAAACAATTTATGTACATGTTATCACAAATGCCTGCAAAGGGAGCCAAATGTCATGTGATTACACTGTGTTACACTTACAGGACGATCAAATCCTTGTTTAGGCTACTGACCAAACATTTAATTCAAATATTCACTTAATCTTTCATTTTAGCCAGCTTTATGCTATAGATGACACAGCCTTTATAATTTCTTCAACAAAAAACGTGCATATCACAACCCTTACAAAAATAAACCATGGTTTTATCAAAGTAAAACTGCTTAATTTCCTTTTGCATGATTTCTGAATGCTTGAGACTAAGAAATAAATTAGAGTCATAATATAGTTAATCATGTTAATTGTTCTGTAAACATTTACTCCTGGCAAATTAAAGCCCTCAAAATAATGAAAGCAAACGTTAAGATATACTTGTCAAGGAGGATTTGATGTTAATTAATGCCACTCGCTCAGAACTTAGAAAATTATAAGGAAATGGTATCGATGGAAAAACGAATCTATGTTTTAGACTTAGAGTGGGAGGAATAAATATAAAACTTAAACAACAACAAATATATATATATAATAACAGTTATCTTAGAACAATTTGCCCATTTTCAAGTCACGTCTTCTTTATTGTCAATTCTTCCACATGTACAGTACAGAGAATTGAAACTGCGTTACTCTCAGACCCTCGGTGCATACAGATAACACTAACAGTAGAGCCTAAAAATCTACATCAAATATAAAATAAAACTATAAAAAAGGGCATATAAAGAAAAAATTAAAATTAAAAATAAAGTTAAATAAAGCAGTGCAGGGCACATGGAAGATAGAGTGCAAACCAGTGAAGTGAACAATCAGTGCAGATAAAAGATTTTTAGTGAGAGATTGTTGTCACTGCACCATCCGGCCAGGCGGCTCACCTCGCTCCTGTAGTTTGTCTCATCTCTGTTGCTAATAAGACCCACCACAGTCATGTCATCCGCAAACTTAATGTAGAGGTTAGACTTGTGTGACGGTGTGCAGTCATGGGTCAGCAAAGTGAAGAGGAGGGTCTCAGCACACATCCTTGGGGGACCCCAGTGTTCAGTGTGATGGTGCTGGATGTGTTGCTGCCGACCCGTACTGCCTGAGGTCTTTTAGTCAGAAAGTCCAACAGCCAGTTGCACAGTAAAGTGTTGAGCCCCAGCTGGACCAGTTTGAAAATGAGCTGTTGAAGGATGATGGTGTTGAATGCTGAACTGAAGTCAATGAACAGCATTCTGACATATAAGTCTTTTTATCTAGATGTGTGATTCTTGAGTGGACGGCAGTGGCGATGGCATAATCGGTCGATTGGTTGGACCGATACGCAAACTGGAAGGGGTCCGGGGGGGGGCAGACTTGATGTGGTGTATGACTAGCCTTTCAAAGCACTTCATGAGGATGGGGGTAAGTGCAACAGCACGGTAGTCATTGAAGCAGGATGGAGACGGCCTCTTCGGGACGGCCTCTCTGTGAAGACATCAGTGAGTATCTCAGTTCACACCCAGGAATGTTGTCAGGCCCCGGAGCTTTGCATGCATGACTGCCCTGACAGTCTTGTCTGTCCTATCTTTGTTTAATGTGTCTCGTTTCTAATCACCACGCCCCCTTGTTTAGTCCTTTTGTTTGTCTAATTGTTCACCTGATCCTTGTGTGCTCTGCTCCCTTTATATTGTGCTCATTTCCCTCTGGTCTTGGCTGGTTCGTTTTTGTGTGTTCCTTGTGCACAGTCTCTTGCTTAGATTAGTCTTGTGAGAACTCTTTAATAAGTATTTTGCAACTTATTTGGTTCCCTCTTGTTTTTCTAGTTTTCACTTGTTCCCATGTGTAGTTTAGTTTTTTGTTCTTGACCCTTTTGGGGTTTTTACCCACCTTTTTATTTTCTTTCTAGTTTTCAGTAAGGTTGCTATTTTCTTTATTTTTGTTTGTAGTTCTAGTTAGTTATACCTAGCTTTTTCCAGTTGTTATCCTTTTGGTTTTCAGTTATTTCCAGTTATTTCTAGTATTACTACTTTTTTGTTTTTCCTTTTTTAGTTTTCGTTTCTACCTAGGCATTGGTTTGCAAGTTTACTTTCATCTGTCAAATTCTTGTCTCCCCTGTTTTGTCTTTGTTTGCGTTTGTGTTGGTTCCTGCCCTGCTTCCTGAATCCTCCCTGGTCGCTGGTTCGTCTGACCTGACAGACCTTGTGGTGCTACAAGGGGTTCCTTCAACTGGGTCAGGCCCTTCCTACTTGAGTTGCTACCAGGTCTCCTTTTGCCACAGAGTCTGGAGCCATGTCCTTCTGACCAGCCTGTTCTCCTGTCGTGTGCCCTGCCCTATTGTGGACCGTCTTACTACATCATCCGTGTTTCACGCTTGTTAATAAACTGTTTCCTTGTTGGCTTGTAGTCCGTAATGGTCTGTAGCCCCTGCAACAGGCTCCTAGTGTCTCTGCTGTCGCTGAATTGATAGCCTATCCTCCTGGAGTGCTGTCTCTTAGCCTTTCTGATGCCGTGGGACAGCTTGGCCC
This sequence comes from Carassius auratus, assembly GCF_003368295.1. Taxonomy (NCBI): domain Eukaryota; kingdom Metazoa; phylum Chordata; class Actinopteri; order Cypriniformes; family Cyprinidae; genus Carassius; species Carassius auratus. The sequence continues at coordinate 20,856,058 of NC_039280.1, read as the reverse complement.
TGGTTGTTCTCAGGCCCACCTCATCTCCAGGTCTGAAGGCAGCGTTCCATGTCTCCAGGAGTCTGTAGACCTCCCCTTTCATCCACTGCTTCTGATTGGCCTAGACAATGATGGTTTTTGTGAGCGTTACATCATCAATACACTTGTTGATGTAGGCATTGACAGTCTCTGAGTACCCCTGGAGGTCAGTGGTGTTATTGTATGTGGCAGCCTGTTTAAACATATTCCAGTCAGTTGTGTCAAAACAGTCTTAAAGTGCCCCTGATGATCCTTCCGCCCACACTTGAATCTATTTTTGAACTGGTTTGGTGACTTTAATGAGCGGTCTGTATTCAGGAATTAGCATGACATTGATGTGGTCTGAGGCGCCGAGGAGGGGGAGGGCTTTGTAAGCTCTTCTCTATGATGTGCAAAAAAGTCTAAAATGTTTTTCACCTCTTGTTGGAAAGTTAATGTGTTTGTGTATTTTTGGAAACACACTCTTTAAGCCAGCATGGTTGAAATCTCCCAGCTATGATGTGTAAGGGAAACAGGTCAATTTAGCTCAAAGGGAATCATTTAAGATTTTACAGGGAATTTGAACAGAATCACTGTTTCACGACTGTTCACGGAGACGCCCTGCGATTCAGTGAACTAGCCGTTTAACATAAAATCTGCGCTGGATACTAATATCCAAACTATAGTGAAACACTATCAATTAGCACAGTAACAAGATCGGCAGTTTAAGACATTAACTTGTAAGCACAAAACACAAGATACTTCTCTTTTCAATATGAATAAGGCTTTATTAGATAAATCTAAGACAAATAAACTAATCTAACACATAAACGCATACACTCACACATTCATACAAGTTGCAGAAAGATCGAAAGTTAGGGAAAGATGAGTTTAAGAGAATGGAAATATGGAATCCCAAGTTTACAGCAATACGTTAAATTGCATAGACATGAACAACCATCAATCACGTAATTAGCGCTTGCATTGAGTTCCTCAATGGGGTTAAAATTATATTAGATACACCAGCACAACAAATATCTGGGAAAACGTTGCCTTCGTTTGCTGTGAAAGGGACTCCCGTTGAAAGGGGTATCCCGGTATCGCTGATTGGCTGGAAGTTCAGTAGTGGCTGAAGTGACGTCTTGGGGAGCCCGTGCTTGGGCGTTGGCTGAAGCTGGAGTTGTGTGGCTGGTTGGAGTTCAAACGTGCAGACGAGGTCGACGTTACAAAACTTAACTCAGAACATGAAACTCTCAAACGGAAAAGAAAAGAAATAAAAGCCGACTAAAAGCGGACATGGCTAATAGCAGCAGCTAGGGACTAAAAGCAAAATTTCATGGTGTCCAAAGTATTTAAACTTCCCTGTTGGTCACACCTCAAATGTTGTCTTGACCAATCAGATATTGTCTTGGCTCGGGGGGTATCATAAATCATATGTTTATCTTACCAAGCATGTGGTCCGAATGTTCCTGCTCTGGCAGGGTCTAATTTTGGACATGATTCCTATAACACGATTATGATATATTATACAAATAAATGATTGTCAGGACAATATCAAGCAAGAAAATTTGATTATATCAATACTAGACATGACTATGTATCCTATAATTATCAAAAGACTTACACAATAAGTGATTATAAATGATAGTCAAATGTGTGGGTTACACATAAATGAATATGGAGTTAAGCAATGGAATGATTCATTTATAAGTCTTTATAAATTTATGAGTTCATTCTGGTCCATATATATGTACAAAAGAAGTTTCTTTGCCATTCTCTGGCAAAGGACTTTTCTGTGAAGACAGAGGTTTACAGCCCTTCCCCCCCCTTAGGAATTTCAGTCTGGTTCTGCTAGGTGGGGGGGGGGGGTCAATGGGACTTGTGCAGTACTCTCATGGGTTTTCATGTGATGTCCAGCGTTGCATTTCAGTTATGAACAACAAATTTGACAATCTCTTCTTCGAATTGAAATTGTAAATAATTGCTCTAGTGGTGTTCATGTTGAAAGCTGTTGTGTGAACAAGTTGGTTGGTCATCTTGCTTGGTTCTTGTGGCACTAGAACTGATTTATGACTTCCTGAGGAATTCGGCTCTCGTGTTTCAACGCACAGCTTTGATAGACTCTTTAATTTGTCTGGTTCGACTCATTTCTGTTACAGATGAGAAAAGCATCAGGGTGTGCTGTCTGCTGCTCACTGATGTGCTGGTACAGTTCATTTAGTGCATCGCTCCTGTTGCAGGGAATGTAAACCGATGGGTGTCCAGGTCCATGTGCTGGAGGGGGACCAGGGGACTGAGGCAGAGCCAGCGGGATGGGGACCGAGGGCATAACCAGTGGTCACCACAGTGGTGTGTATGTAACTGCCACCCTGCAAAAACCTGAAACGACCCCCACCGACTCTGAAGGATCATGAGCGTGTCTAAAAGGCAAAGGGGGAGGTGTTGCTTAAATTCATAACAATGTTTTCACGATTTCTCGGAATGCAGGCTTCAAGTATAACTCGTTTGAAGTAATGGTGCTTCATATAACATTATCCGGAGAAACAAATGTTAATGATAAATCCCATTTTATGTTTGTACTCGCTACTGTATACAGGCCACCAGGGCACCATACAGACTTTATTAAAGAGTTTGGTGATTTCACATCAGAATTAGTTCTGGCTGCAGATAAAGTTTTAATAGTTGGTGATTTTAATATCCATGTTGCTAATGAAAAAGATGCATTGGGATCAGCATTTATAGACATTCTGAACTGTATTGGGGTTAGACAACATGTCTCAGGACCTACTCATTGTCGAAATCATACTCTACATTTAATACTGTCACATGGAATTGATGTTGATGGTGTTAGTTGATGTTGATGCTGTCAGTCTCTTTTTTCCTGGGTGTTTCCTAGTGAGCTCACTTCTCCTTAGGCACTTCACCATAGGCACTTTAATTCTTCTAGTCTGGTCCTGTTTTCACAGTAATTGCACTCCAATTAAATCGCACAGGTGCTGCCAATCCTTTGTCATTAGTCTCCCTATAAACTGCTGTCCTTCTCTGTTGTCTGTATGGAGTCCTTACCCTATGTGTCATATGTTCTCATCTTTTTCCTAAACACCAACCGTCACAGAAGGACTCCATCAACACATGATCCAGCAGTATGTCTACTACCATTTCCTCCCCAGCCAGCAAGCAGGAGAGAAATGGTTTTGAGGGCTCTCGCCTAGTGGTGTTCCGGGGGACCAGGGGAGGTCGCTCCGGAGCAAGCGGTAGAGAGACCACAGCACAAGATGGTCACCAGCTTAGAGCCACAGCACAAGATGGCCGCCAGCCCAGCGTCACAGCACAAGATGGCCGACTCAACGCCCGAGTCGCCAGTCAAGGGGCCACCAACTCGCCATCATGGAGGGCAGAGGAGGAGGAGACAGGCGTCTGCCATTCCTCAAAGCCCGGAGGACGCTCGATGCTGTTCCGGAGGCCGAGGCGGTGCCCGCTGCTGTTCCGGAGGCCGAGGCGGTGCCCAATGCTGTTCCAGAGACCGAGGCGGTGCCCAATGCTGTTCCAGAGGTTGAGGCGGTGCCCGATGCTGTTCCGGAGGCCGAGGCCATTCCCGAGTAGGTGCCCGATGCTGTTCCGGAGGCAGAGAGGGTGCCCGCTGCTGTACCGGAGGCCGAGGCGGTGCCCGATGCTGTTCCGGATCCCGAGGAGGTGACCGAGGCCGTTCCCGTTGCGGTGACCGAGGCGGTGCCCGAGGCCATTCCAGAGGCGGTGCCCGAAGCAGAGGCATCTCACGTCTCCACAGGCAGTCCAAAGTCAAGTCAGGTGCCCATTGACTGTTCAGAGTTGAGTCAGTTCCCGGTTGACCCTCTAGAGTCGAGTCAGGTGTTCGTGGACCCTCCAGAGTCAGGGTTAGTCACCGTCGACCTTCCAGAATCAGGGCTAATTACCGTTGACCCTCCTGAATCAGGGCTAGTTCCTGTTGACCTTCCAGGGTCGAGTCAGGTTCCCGTGAACTCTCCAGAGTCGAGTCAGGTTCCTGTGAACCCTCCAGAGTCAGGGCTAGTCACTGATGACCTTCCAGAGTCAGGACTAAGTACCATGGACTTTCCAGAGACAAGGCTAGTCACCGGTGATCTTCGAGGACTGAGTCAAGTCACCGGTGATCTTCGTCCTCCCATTGGGCCGACCACAAAGACGTGGTGGTCTTCCGCTCCGCCGTGGGGGACTCCGGCCTTGACCGCGAGGACGTGGTGGTCTTCCGCTCCGCCCTGGGGGGGCTTCTGCCTTGACCACATGGGTGTGATGGCCCTCTATTCCGCCCGTGTGGGCATCACTTAATGTCTTCTATGGACCCATGTTTTTGTGTTTTTGTTTTCATTTGTTTTTCTATTTATCTCCTCCTTTGGACCTGGCCCTCCGTCCCTCCCCTTTTTCCTCCGCCCGTCCACCACCCTCCTGTACTCCTTGTTTTGTGTTACACCTTTCCTGCCTCTGCCTTTCCATTTCACCTGGTTGTTCCGTCTCTGTTTTTCCATTTTACCTGGTTGTCCTGTCTTTGTCTCTCCATTCCACCTGGTTATTTGTCTCTGCCTGTCCATTCTATCTGGTTCTCCTGTCTCTGTTTTCTGACCCTCCGTCCCTCCCCCTAGTCCGCCGCCGCTTCACCTCCCTCCTACCTCCTTTTTCTGTTGGGTTTTCCTGGGTTTCAGGTAGAGCATCTGGGAGCTGCTCCGTAGGGGAGGGGGTAATATCACGCTGTCAGTCTCTGTTTTCCTCTGTGTTCCCTAGTGAGCTCACTTCTCCTTAGGCACTTCACCATAGGCACTTTAATTCCTCTAGTCTGGTCTTGTCTTCACAGTAATTGCACTCCAATTAAATCGCACAGGTGCTGCCAATCCTTTGTCATTAGTCTCCCTATATATTGCTGTCCTTCTCTGTTGTCTGTATGGAGTCCTTACCCTATGTGTCATATGTTCTCGTCTCCCGAGACTTACCCCTGCCTTCTCGTTCCTACGAGTTTGTTCATTCCGTTTCGTCCGGTAACCTCTTGTTATGTTTTGTTTTGTTTGTCTCTCAAGACTGTTTATTTTGTATTTACCCTTTTTGTTATCGTCCTGATCAGACATATGCTGTGGCACTATCATGCAGTCTGTAATGATATGACGTTAGCAAATGTTAGCTATTTTTGCAAACATTTCTTTGAGTAACATGACCGTTAATATGAACTCATAATTGAATGTAACATAAAACAAATGATTACTTTTCGTTAAAATCTATATTTATGCCAAAAAAGCGTACATTTTTATGTCTTTTTGTTTGCTGTAGCAGCCATGTTGCCAAGATAATTAATAACCCTTCGTTTGAAGTGTGGTCCTGAAAAATCTTCGTTTGAAGGGCTATCTGGCCCTTCCCCTTACCCCTTCAACCAAAAGAGAATCGAGACACCCCTACCCCTCCATTTTGTGTGTTCACGTGAAGGGGTAGGGGTGTCTCGATTCTCTTTTGGAAAGGGGAAGGGCTAAAGGGGAGAATTGGGATTGAGCCTTACACTCATGCTCTTCTATAGGAGTAGAATAATTGTATAAACTTGTTAAATCATCTAAACCAGTGGTTCCCAAACCTGTCCTGGAGTACCCCCAACACTGCACGTTTTCTTTGTCTCCCTAATTAAACACATCTGATTCAACTCATCAGCTCATTAACCTATGTGATAATGAGCTGATGAGTTGAATCAGATGTGTTTAATTAGGGAGATAAAGAAAACGTGCAGTGTTGGGGGTACTCCAGGACAGGTTTGGGAACCACTGATCTAAACCATCAACATGTATGTTAGACCCTATACCATCTAAGCTCCTAAAAGAGGTGCTTCCAGAAGTCATATTATCCTCTTCTGACTATTATTAATTCCTCATTGTCATTAGGATATGTCCCCAAAACCTTCAAATTAGCTGTATAAGCCTCTCATCAAAAAACCACAACTTGACCCCAAAGAACTAGTTAATTATAGACCGATCTCGAATCTCCCTTTTCTGTCCAAGATACTAGAAAAGGTAGTATCCTCACAATTATATTCCTTCTTAGAGAATAATTGTATCTGTGAGGACTTCCAGTCAGGATTTAGAGGTTATCATAGTACTGAGACTGCTCTCTTTAGAGTTATAAATGACGTGCTCTTATCATCAACAATAATATTTGTCTATAATTTGCCTAATAATAATGTAACACGCGTCATTTGTATATGCAGGCTTTACAGTTCTTACCGCGCGCCAGCTCGTGGGTTCTTGGTTTTGTTGGAATGAGGACACTGACAGGGAGCTCGGCAATTCATAACACTTGATTTATTAAACCTGAAGAGGTGAACATCAGGAATTAGCCACATCTGATTACACAGTGTGCGTCATCTCTCTCTCTCTCTCTCTCTCTCTCTCTCTCTCTCTCTCTCTCTCTCCACACACACACACACACAACTGCGCGCAGACTATTAGGTGCGTTTGCAAACCGATCGCTGTCTGATTGAAGCAATGCATGCCGCTAAGAAATTTTGTCCGACTTGAGACGGCGCCGATGCCACATGACTGTCACGTGTGGCATCAAAGGACCGTGAGAGTGTTTCGAGAGCAGCCGGCTTACTCAGCTGCCGCAGTTTCTCCAGAGAGACTATAGGGACGCTGATGACGACACAGCTGTTTTACGATTGGCCAGATTCACCACATGACTACGATCACGTGTGTTTCGCGTTAGACAAACCTTTTCAGTTCTTTTCAGTTTTTAGAACAGTAAAAGCTTTTTTAATGCAGTCGCACTGTTGTATAGAGTCACGTTTATCAAGCATATATACCCCACTGTATTAGTATTTAAATAGTATATATGATTGTTGAACTTTATTCTTGAAAATACTGCACTGTATTAAGCAGTATATAAAAACTGTTTCTGTTGCTCATGAAAACGTTTCTGAAAAGTCTGTGTATTTGACAAATTTTGCATTTAATTCACTTCATCTGTGATAAAGTATGCAAACACCACATTATTGTCACTAACAGGAGCACAAAGTGTCCAGCTCGACTTCTCTGTTTTCAATTCCACCACCGATTGCAAGTGGCTGCCCTTGCCCTTGACCCGGGGGTTCCCTTTTGTTTCCAATGTGCAGGGATTTTGACTGTGGCTGTGCTCCTGAAATGGCGATACTTTTTGCTTGTTTCAGGCATATGTATGTAGCAGGAAGGGTTATTACCCCTCCTACGTCATCGTTTAGTGTTTAGCCAATGACTAGGCGTCCAGGGTGTATAAGAGTATGAGCTACCAGTTCCTTGGCATGCGTCATTATCTGGGGCTGTGACGTCATCCATGCGCCCTGTTACTTTCTGTTAGAGTTAGCGTAAAATGTGCTGCTTGTAAACTTGACGAAGCTGTTTATCCACTGGCGGGTCTATGTGCTTGTTTGGGGAGTTGAATGTGGACACTTGAGACAGTGTACGATCTATCTGTGCTTCATGCCAACGAGTTTATCGGAGACTTTCGGCTCCATCTACCGCATAGTTTGGGGATAGTGATTCTGAGACAGCATGCTTTGTAAGTATACTGTTCGAGTGGAAGCCAAGGGAGAAGAACTCTCAGTGTAACACTTTCTGTTTGTTTTTAGGCATGCGCTAAGGACTGTACCGACTTTCTGAATGAGCATTATCTGCTCTGTGCTTCATCAATAAGGCTTTATTTGTGCTGGGCCTCATCAGCTGCTGTTCTGTTTTGGGTTTGTTTTGTTTAGTTTTTGGTGTGCTGTTCTGTCACAAGCGAGTCGTCTCGAGTGAACAGCTGATCGAATCGTCTTGGGTGAACCCTTCTAAGTGAGCTGTTCGAGTGAATCATTTCAAGTGAACTGTCCAGTGAACGATGACTCAGTTTTCGTGATTTGTTTGAGCTTTGGTTGTTTCCTTTTTCTAGTTTATTTTATTACTTTATTTTGTTTAGTATTTTCAAAGACGAGTATTTTTTTGAATCTGTTTTTTGAATTCAAATGTATTAGTAAATTTACATTTTTCACTTGTGATTTGAATTATACTGATGCATTTATGACAATTTGCATTATTTTGTTTTCCATAACACTGCTCTTTAATGTTGTTTTCTTTGTTTGTTGGCAGGGCCTGGGCACCCGGGGGCAGACGCGTGACCAATTAGGTGGTAGAGTTTTCACTGTAGTCGTGGTCTTCTCTGACATGAGTCGTGGAGTGTGTGCTGTGCTGTGCTGGTGGGGGGGGGGGTCCTCCCCCGGCATGGCCGTAGCCAGCTATGAGGTCACAGAGGTCCGGACCTCGGTAAATTTTTCATGTTTGAAAATAAAAAATTTTCTCTTATTGAATAATTTGCTGCTAGACTCCTCATATGAATGTCTGCATATATAATTCAAAATGTTTAGCGTCCGTGGTATGAAAATGATCGCTGCGAGACGCTTGCAAAGTGAACGAATCTCACAGTTTCAGAGCCGCGTCTGACAGACAGTGACACTGAACCGAGCTCTCCTTTCCAAAGTTCTCCTCGAACTTCCTCCTGCACCTGAACGAACAAATACAAATCGCAGTTTAAACAAACAGAAAAGGATGTGAAAAAAGCCCATTTCAGCACCATGGTGTTCTGGTGTTCAGGGCTCACGCAGAGAGAGGTGTCTCAAAACACTTTTTTAATACAGAATTTGCGTCTTTTTGCTCTTGTACCGACAAAAACATACAAAATATGTCAAAATATCTGTCTTGGAAAGTATGTTCGAAAAAACTAATTTAGCTACTAGCTGCTTTAATACTAATCCAAGAAAATTAAAGAAATATTTTTTTTTTTTAAGTTTTAATAGTAGGTGCAGGACACTATAATTAATTAAGGTAAGAGAATATAGCAAAATAAAGCGAGCTGTGACATACTATACCCAAAATAATCTTCATAAATTGGACTACTAATGACCTAAAATTATTCAGACACTTTGACCTCACCATGTTTTGCTTACATGTTTTTTTTTTATCCTGAATTGTTAATGCAACCTTTTGACACCACAGACTGAACAAAATTAAGCATTGCTTGGTAATTGTTCAACAAAGTATTGATAGTTGTGCAAATATTGTCATACTAACAGTTGTCTGACATTTCGGTTGATTGTAATCCATTACATATATTTCTATCAAAGTTATCTGACATTATCAAGATGAATTTGTTCTGACAGTTCAACTCTGAGTTCTTGTCATATTTTATTAACAATTTATAAACTAGAGCAAATAAACTGTGATAATGTAAGAAATGTTGAGGTGTCTGAATACATTTTGGTTTGACTGTTAATTAAATTTTTAAAGTGAAGACTATGCAGTGCTATTTTATATTTAATTATTTGTTTCCTGTACCTGGACACCTACAAACATGAACAACTTAAACATTGTGCAATTAGCACAAATAAATAAATAGAATGAACATATAAATCAAACAATTTCAAACAGGGCCCACTGGTACAGCCAGCACCGGGGCCCCGCTTACCCCACCTATGGCCCTGTTTAAGATCATATTGTGGTCTGATAGTCCAGTCAGCATATTAAAGGATTTAACAATTTGCTTTGGCCTATTGCTAAATATTAGGTCCATTTGTGTTCTTGTAGAATTTACTCTGGTAGGCCCATTCATCAACTGTGTAAGATAACAGTCATCAGTGATCAGAATCAGAATCAGAATCAGAATGAGCTTTATTGCCAGGTATGTTCACACATATGAGGAATTTGTTTTTGTGACAGAAGCTCCGCAGTGCAACATAACAGCGACAAAACAAAAAACACAATAAGGAATTAAAAAAAAAAAATACAAATAGGTGGGTAAGGAATGACAATATACAAATGACAATGTATGGCAGGTATATTACAATGGCATTTATGTATGTACATGTATATTATGTGCAAAAAATGTAAGTGTACGCTAAGTATGTGTGTTAGATAAATAAGTGTATGTGTATATAAATATAAATAGTGTTGTGTGTTCCACAGTTATTATCAGCTGTTCATAAGATGGATTGCCTGAGGGAAGAAACTGTTCTTGTGTCTGGTCGTTCTGGTGCTCAGTGCTCTGTAGCGTCGACCAGATGGCAATAGTTCAAAGGGGGAGTGTGCTGGATGTGAGGGGTCCAGAGTGATTTTAACAGCCCTTTTGCTCACTCTGGATAAATACAGTTCTTGAATAGATGGGAGGGTTGTACCAATGATTTGCTCAGCAGTTCGGACTACTCTCTGTAGTCTTCTGAGGTCAGATTTAGAAGCTGAGCTGAACCAGACAGTTACTGAAGTGCAGAGGATGGATTCAATGATGGTGGAGTAGAACTGTTTCAGCAGCTCCTGTGGCAGGTTAAACTTCCTCAGCTGGCGAAGGAAGTACAACCTCTGCTGGGCCTTTTTCACAATGGAGTCAATGTGAATGTCCCACTTCAGGTCCTGAGAGATAGTGGTGCCCAGGAACCTGAATGACTCCACTGCAGTCACAGTGCTGTTCATGATAGTGAGTGAGGGGAGAGCAGGGGGGTCTCTCCTGAAGTCCACGATCATCTCCACTGTTTTGAGCGTGTTAAGCTCCAGGCTGTTGAGAGTGCACCAGACAGCCAGCTCTTTTACCTCCTGTCTGTAAGCAGACTCGTCACCGTCCTGGATGAGGCAGATGAGTGTGGTGTCGTCTGCAAACTTCAGGAGCTTGACAGAGGGGTCCTTAGACGTGCAATCATTAGTGTACAGGGAGAAGAGCAGTGGGGAGAGAACGCAGCCCTGGGGAGCTCCGGTGCTGATTGTACGGGTACTGGATGTGTATTTAACCAGCCTCACTAGCTGCTGCCTGTCTGTTAGGAAGCTGTTGATCCACTGACAGATGGAGGTGGGCACGGAGAGCTGAGTTAGTTTGGGCAAGAGGAGGTTGGGGATGATCGTGTCGAAGGCAGAGCTGAAGTCCACAAACAGGATCCTCACATTAGTCCCCGGTCTGTCTAGGTGTTGCAGAACATAATGCAGTCCAATGTTTACTGCATCGTCCACAGACCTGTTTGCTCTGTAGGCAAACTGAAGAGGATCTAGCAAGGGTTCAGTGATGTCCTTCAGTTGGGCCAGCACCAGTTTTTCAAATGACTTCATGACTACAGACGTTAGAGCCACAGGCCTGTAGTCATTTAGTCCTGTAATTATGGATTTCTTTGGGATGGGGATGATGGTGGAGCGTTTGAAGCATGAAGGGACTTCGCACAGTTCCAGCAATTTGTTGAAAATCTGTGTGAAGATGGGGGCCAGCTGGTCAGCACAGGATTTCAGACAGGCTGGTGTAACGCAATCTGGGCCTGGTGCTTTTTTCCATTTCTGCTTCCGGAAGACCTGGTGCACCGCATCCTCGCTGATCTGAATTGCAGGTGTGGGGGAGAGGGGGGATGTAGGAGGTGAGAATGGTGAGAGTGCTTGATTGGAGAGGTGTTCAGGGCAGGTTCCAGGAGTTGTGAGTGGTGTGAACGGTTGTTTGGAGAGGCATTCAGGGCTGGTTGCAGGAGTTGTGAATGGTGTGAATGGTTGTGTGGGGAGGCGTTCAGGGCAGGTGATGGGTGTTCTTTCAAACCTGCAGTAAAACTCGTTCAGATCGTCTGCCAGTCATTGATTCTCCACAGTGCTGGGGGGTGGTGTCTTGTAATTGGTGATCTTCTTTAGACTTTTCCACACTGATGCTGAGTCGTTTGAAGTGAACTGAGTCCTTATTTTTTCAGAATAATTCCTCTTTGCCACTTTGATCTCTTTTTCCAGTGTGTATTTAGCCTGTTTATACAGGACATTGTCCCCCTTCACGAAAGCATCTTCTTTGGCCTGACGGAGCTGTCTGAGTTTTGCAGTGAACCACAGTTTGACGTTGTCGTAATTTAGTTGAGTCTTTGTAGGAATACACATATCCTCACAGAAACGGATATATGATGTTACGGTCTCTGTGAGTTCATCCAGATCGGTGGCAGCAACTTCAAAAACACTCCAATCAGTGAGGTCAAAACAAGATTGTAAATCCTGCTCTGCTTCATTAGTCCATCTTTTTACTGTCCTTACTACAGGTTTAGCTGATTTTAGTTTCTGCCTGTAGGACGGTATAAGATGAACCAGAAGGTGATCAGAACGTCCTAAAGCTGCTCGTGGAACAGAGTGATATGCATCCTTTATTGTTGTGTAACAGTGATCCAATATATTACTGTCTCTTGTGGGACAAGTAACATGCTGTCCGTATTTTGGCAGTTCACGGGAGAGATTGGCTTTATTAAAGTCCCCGAGAATGATTAAAGCAGAGTCCAAGTGTTGTTGTTCTGTGTCTGAATCTGTTTTAATGTTTTCCTTGACACTTTGTCTTCCCAGTTGATGTTAAACTCTCCCATAATAATCACCTCCTTATTAAAATTACGTTTCTTTAACATATTTTCAAAATGTTTATAAAATGTATTCTTAGAAGAAGGAGGGCGATATAGTGTAATAAGTGAGAAGGACATAAATGGAGATAAAGTTATGTTAAGTCCAATACACTCCCGTGTCTTGTTTAGTGGACACTGGCTCTATGGTGACAATTGTCACAGAAAGTTGTTTTACTATTTATTTTAAGCCTTGGGGACCAGAACGCTTCCTTTCATGCCAGTGGTTGCAATTGAGAGCGGCGAACGGTTTGTCAATTCCCGTATATAGGGTACCTGGAAATGGATATTGAACTTTGCCGTCGGTTGCTCTCTGGGTGCGGGGTCCTGGTGGTCCGGGATCCTCCTGGTGGTTTGGTTGGCCAGGTCCCTGGAGTCTTGGGGATGAACGTTTTGGGCCGCTGCTACCAGGAGCTCTTTGGCCAACATGGTTCAGCTCTCTTTGAGCCTGTGTCACAGGCTCCCTAATTCATTACGCAGGCACTGCAACACTGTCATCAGGTAGGCATTAAGCCTGTCTTAACTTTTAGGGGTCAAGTCAGGGTGCGGGGTCCTCAGGTGAACCGTATTCCCGGGGGTACATTAAAGCTAGTAGCTGCTACCTGTTCAACCCATTATTGCAGTGGGACAGTCTTATTTGAACCACCAGAGGTAGGTCTCCCAGCAGGCTTGTTGGCATCTCCTGAATTGGTGAGAGTGGTCCAGGGAACTATATACATACCGGTAGTAAATGTCGGCACAACAGATATTGTTCTTTGTCCACGAGTTGCTATTGGCACTTTAAGATACGTGGATGTGGTAAGTTTGCCCTCTGAGGTTAGCGAGGTTCAGCCAGTGGCAGTGTCAGCAAGTGTACAGGCAGCTCGAGTTACTCCACTGCAGGATCAGATTGATTCTATTGATCTATCTGTACTGCCAATGGCCAATCAGGTGAAAGTTCGGGCCTTGCTGTTGAATTATGAGTCTGTGTTTTCCACATGTGAGGGGGACCTTGGGTGTACAGGTCTTATCTCTCATGACATACCCCTTGTAGACCATACTCCCATTAGGCAGCGACAGCGGTGGATACTTCCATCCGAATATGAGGTAGTGAGGGTGCATATAAATCAGCTTCTTGAGGCACAAATAATTAGGGAGAGCAGTAGTCCCTATGAATCACCTATTGTGCTTGTGAGGAAGAAGGATGGTGGTGTGCGCTTGTGCGTAGACTACCGCCATCTGAATGCGAGCACAAGGAAGGGTGCTTTTCCATTACCTCGTATTGAGGAGACCTTGGACTCACTGAAGGGTGCCCAATGGTTTTCGACCATAGATCTCTCCAGTGGGTATAACCAGATACCTGTTACAGAGGGGGATAAATATAAAACGTCCTTCTGTACTCTTTTGGCTTGTTTGAGTGGAACAGGCTGTGTAACACTCCTAGCACCTTCCAGTGGTTGATGCAAAGGCTGTTTGGTGATCAACAGGGACAGTCTCTCCTTTTGTACCTCGATGATAAGGTGGTGCTTTCGGCCTCACTTGATCAACATCTCTCTCGGATGGAGGTGGTCCTGAATGCTGCAGAGGGAGGGATTAAAAGCTAAATTGGGGAAATGTTCATTTTTCCAGTGAAAGTTAAGATATTTGGGTCATGTGGTCTCATCTGAAGGGGTCGCTACAGACCCAAGTACTATTGAGGCAGTGACCCAATGGTATTGTCCCACTAATGTGGGTGAGGTACGTTCCTTTCTGGGATTTGCCAGATAAAGTAGCTGCTCCGTTGCATGGGCAGGTAGCAAGGTTGACAAATCCAAAACGACGGAGGTGTTCAGAGCAGGACTTTGCTGATGCCTGGTCTATACAATGTCAACAGAGCTTTGAAGAGCTGAAGCGGCGACTGTCTGTGGCCCTGCTGTGTTTTCCCCAGGTGTTATTTTCATACAATAGTACCCCTCATCAGAGTACTGGGGAATCCCCCCACTTTTTGATGTTTGGCCAGGAGCCACGGCTCCCAGTTGATTTTCTGCTTGGGGGAGTCCAGGAGCCGGAGGCTGGCTGTGTGTAGAGGTGGGTCTTAGAACATCAGAATAGGCTCAAAGTAGCTTTCGAGAGGGTGAGAGAGCAGCTAAGAACTGCGGCTGAATGTCGCAAGGCTCAACATGATGGACAGGTCTGGGAGGAACCTTTATGGGAGGGCCAGTTGGTGCTTCTTCAAGCTTTTAATGTGAGAGTTAGACATAAGATACACAACCTCTGGGACCCAGTAGTATACCAGATTGTTAAAGCAGGCAGGCAGGTATATTCTATTGCTCCAGTGGATAATCTGGGTAAAGTGAGACAAGTACATTGCTCTGTAATAAAGCCATGGGTTGGTAAAAGTCCTTCAGTTGACCCCCCTTCATGCAGTATGTTGGGATCAATAGCACCCGCTGAGGAAGAAGAGGAGATTGGAGATTGGTTTGTAGTGGTACCTGAGACCCCTCAGGAGTGGCGGAGGTCAGTGCCACTAGTGGAGGTCCCATTAGGAGTCTCCAGAAGGGACCAAACCTTTGCAGATGGTCTTCCGGAGGAGGGAGAAGATGTAGAGGTTATACTGTAGCACCCACCCCAGGTAATGTGATGACGGAAGTGGGGTCACCAGAGCTTACTCCTCATGAGGCGGATACGGGGGTAAGGCGTACAAGGAAGCTGATGGCAGAACACCATTCAAATCCACATCACCTCCCTCGAACAGTAGGAAGATCAAGGTATGAAGTTGATGCAAGCAAATGTCTGGTATCCAGTGCTGTGGTTGCCTGGTTTCAGCCCTGGCATTAAAAGCATAGATGTATAGAAAATGTCGGGGGTAGATTGTGACCAGAAGCTCTTCTCCCAGGTTGTTCACTAATAGAAATTATTAAATGAATTGCCCTTTGGCACCGACAACTTTCCTTTCAATCTTTGTGACATGTCATTTCCGATAGGCCATAAATAGCCTATTTTCATTCCTGTTAAGACATGTTACTTCCAATTGACCCGGAGGTTCCCTTTTGTTTCCAACGTGCAGGGATTTTGACTGTGGCTGTGCTCCTGAAATGGCGATACTTTTTGCTTGTTTCAGGGATATGTAAATCAGTTTATGCAACGCTGCAGGATCAAAATGAAATCAAATGATCTAGAAGTGTTACGGTTCAGAGTGCTTGACTGAGTTTATTGTCGGGTAAGCCTTTATAATAGGAAGTTATGGGTACTGTGTGTTTAGGCATTAATCTGGAGAGTGGGTATGCTTTTAGCTTGTGTCAAGCATATGCAAACCAGTTCATGTGGTGCTGCAGGATAAGAATGAAACCAAACGATCTAAAGTGGTTTGATCGGAGCAGTGCTTTAAGTGGCCCAAAAGAGGTGCCGGTACTCTATTATAGCCTATATATATATATATATATATCATAAGAAACAACAAGATTAAAATCATGAATTCAAATGTCATTGTAAAAAAAACAAAAAAACAATGACTGTTGTAACAGTGCTTCAATCAGACCTCTGTCAATCACTCCTGTACGCGTACATCACTGTCCTGCTCGCAGCTGCAGCAACTTGCGCTCTCTTCATCAAGCTTTAAAACAAAAAGGGGATAAAAAGGTTGTATTGTCTTTGTGCATATAGATTAATTAGATAAATGAATATCTAAATTCGTGCCTAGCCACCTACGGTATTTTTTTAGAACTTAGAAAAAAGATGCTGCAGCCAATGAGCAGCCAGCGGTGGCTGGTTGCAGGACGACTCAACATCCGCAGCCAGTTTTTAAAGTTTATCATACAAAAACTACTCAAGATTTTGCTTTAGTAAAATTTTCGGGGCAATTAGGGCCAGATTCGGGATTCGGGACAACAGGTTAGATTTCAGGACTGTCTATATTTGGAAGTGGCGGTACTGAGTACCGGTGCGTACCGGCCCACTTAATGCACTGGTTCGGAGTGATTGACCTTGTTCTATCGTAGGGTAAGCCTTTTCCTGATTGGGTTTAGAACATCGGGCTTTCGTGCGTGTGTTAACAATTATGTTCCCCTTTTAAGGTGTTCAAGATCCTTTCGAAATCCTCTGCCTTTTTTTGTCATTATTTGATGCAAGGAATTTTGTAGTGACTGACTGCCGAAAGACCGTATTTTTCTTCTGATAACATTCTTTTTGTGTCCAGATGGTGTGGCGCATCTTGCCTGGAATGCTCAGTTTATTTTTTTGTATTATTTTAGTATTAATAAATAACTTTTGTGTATGATTCATGTCTCTGTTCCTTACTAGTACAACCAACTTGCGTGCCTTGATATAAATTATATAAATTATTCTCTGATGTCAGAGTGGCATAGTCGGTTCTTTTAAAGCTGAATTTATTCTGTTCTAAGTAGTTAGGCCCTCGGTGCCACTAATTATGGTCGCCTCATGGCACATAACGTTAGTAAATAACCTGCCGCGGTTAGTCACAGCCAAAGCATCATCTTTTCTAGATTTTGGCCAATGGCTACTAAAAAAAATAAGTAAATCTATCAACACTTTAAAGACATCAAAGTTTTTAAAAGATATTTAAAAATGTTTTCTGCATTGTTAAAAAAAACACTTGTATAAGATTGCATTTTGAAAGTGAAAAAAACTTCGCATTTTATTAGCCCTATTACTTTCCGAAATAATGAAGGCTAAAATGCCAAAGCAAAATAGTTTACAAACATTATAAAAACAGCTATTAGTTTATCTCCAAAACAAAACAAGTTTAGGCTATAAAAACTATAATCCAAAAACAAACTCTCATTCGGCACAAATCCAAATATTTCCATATTCCCAATGTATCTGGATGCTAAAATATGATTTATTATAAAGTGTTTGTACTTTCATCGACATTCATCATCCTTCACATCAGCTATATCAGCAGAGTGAGGCACTGTCATGCTGAACGCAACATGTTGTACAACGGAGCAGTGTAACTTTTTATTTGTTTCTTTAACTCTATTTTGTTTTGATAATGAACAGGCTTGGATGATAGAAGAGGATGGTCATACCAAAGCTGATTGGTTATAGCCTATAGAAGCAAGACATTATTCAAAGCTGTCAGCTTTTACTAAACAATTAAAACTGTAAAGCTTTTGCAAAATAAAGAAAACTTCTCCCTGCAGTTTCGTTTTCCTTTCCAAAAACTTTGGAACCTGTCACAATGAACCGTAATTTAGCAAAAAAAAATCTTTCATTTCGTTAATCTGTCAAAATTATTTAAGTGAAATATATTTAGTGTATATGCCTATGTTCCTTTTTATGTAAGCCTATGTAAGCCTATAGATTTCGGTTTTCTCCATTCACAGAAGTTCTGCAGTTGCGTGTGATCTGTTGAATTCATCTTACACAGTGCATTGCCATTGCAACTTACCTATGATGAGTTCACAGCCATTTCAAATTTTAAATTCTGTTCGGAACTACACAATTTGATTTCGTTTCTGGTGCTGGTTCTGTTCCTGTCAAAATTTCGTTTGTTTCCAGTTTTTGTTTTCGTTCCTTCATCCGGTTCGGAACCCTGGTTTAAATTGTTCTTATATGACCACCATCAATTCGTAGCAGTGAATGAAGAAGTATCATATCGATCACAAGTGCAGTATGGAGTACCTCAAAGCTCATTATTTGGGCCGCTACTCTTCACGCTTTACATGTTACCCTTGGGAGATATCATCAGGGAACATGGTGTTAGCTTTCACTGTTATGCTGATGATACTCAGCTCTATATTTCTTCGCAGCCCGGTGAAACACACCAATTTGAAAAAGTAATGGAATGCATAGTCGATATAAAAAACTGGATGACGAGTAATTTCTTATTGCTAAATTCAGAAAAAACAGCGGTGTTAATTATGGGACCTAACAATTCTGCATGTAATAACCTATAACACTGTCTAAGGCTTGATGGTTGCTCTATCGATTCTTCGTCATCAGTTAGGAACCTAGGTGTACTATTTGATAGCAATCTTTCCTTAGAAAGCCACATTTCTAGCATTTGTAAAACTGAATTTTTCCATCCCAAAAATATATGTAAATTGCGGCCTATGCTCTCAATGTCAAACGCAGAAATGTTAATCCATGCATTTATGACCTCAAGGTTAGATTATTGTAATGCTTTATTGTGTGGTTGTTCTGCACGCTTAGTAAACAATCTACAGCTAGTCCAAAATGCAGCAACAAAAGTTCTTACTAGAACCAGGAAGTATGACCATATTAGCCCGGTCCTGTCAACACTGCACTGGCTCCCTATCAGACATCGTATAGATTTTAAAATATTGCTTATTACTTATAAATCCCTGAATGGTTTAGCACCTCAGTATTTGAATGAGCTCCTGTTACATTAAAATCCTCCACGTCCACTGCATTTTCAAAACTCAGGCAATTTGATAATACCTAGAATATCAAAATCAACTGCAGGCGGCAGTTCTACCAGAAAGACTCGGAGAAGATATTGTAACAATTCATACATTTATTTATGACCCAGCAAGCTGTATGTTTGTATTTGGCGTAGGCCCCATCCGTAAATAGCTGTCCGAGGGTACGGATTCAGTATTTCCTGCCTGAAGATGAAGGCAGGGGCACAGCCGACCCCCGTGACGTTTTAGGAGGGACCATCCTGGTGGTGGTGGGATGGTTGGAGGGGAAGAACATCCTGTGGTGGTAAGGGAGATGGAGAGAAGATGCTTGTTATTGGTGAGGGAGGAGCCGATCTTGGTGGTGGAGGGTTGGGTGGTGGTGAGTGAAGCGTTCAGCATCTGCAAACTCAGACAAGTGTAAGCACAGGTTCTTTTATACTTCTATTATTAGAACGTGATTGGACAATTGAAAAGGTAATAGGTGACGCTAACAATTGAGTCTTCCTGCCAGAACTTATGCTAAAGCTTCCATTTCTACCAGAAAGATTCTGAGAAGATATTGTAAAAATTCATACATTTATTTATGACCCAGCAAGCTGTATGTTTGTATTTGGCGTAGGCCCCATCCGTAAATAGCTGTCCGAGGGTACGGATTCAGTATTTCCTGCCTGAAGATGAAGGCAGGGGCGCAGGCGACCCCCAAAAACTAGTGGAAGAATAATTCTATTGGAATGGAGCCTACCCCTAGAAATGGAAAATTAATATACTTGCCGGCTGTCTATCTTGACGTACCTAAAAAGAAAAAACAAAATAATTAGCAATGAACAAGCATGATAGACATGAAAACTTCAATACTCTTGTTTTAACAGTTTATAATAGGGTTCCATTTATTAATTAAAATATTTATATATATAATATATATATATATATATATAATATTTATTTATATATTTTAATAACATGTGACGAGCCACACATAGACAAGGCCGCGCTGAGCCACGCATAGACAAGGCCGCGCTGAGCCACGCATAGACAAGGCCGCGCTGAGCCACGCATAGACTAGGCCACGCTGAGCCACACATAGACGAGGCCACGCTGAGCCACACATAGACGAGGCCACGCTGAGCCACACATAGACGAGGCCACGCTGAGCCAAACATAGACGAGGTGACGCAGAACAACGCAACTAATACATGGCATGAATTATGAAAACTGTACTATGACAGATAGATAGAGCATGGCACCACCACCAGTAGTTGCATAGGAATTTACCTGAATTATTATTGCAGAGCTTGCTGAGCTTCGAGGATGGTCTTAAAGTCAGGTCTTATGTAAGACTCATAAGCGGAGGAAGACCATCTTCCCAGGATCTTAATAGCTTTCTGTAGGAACGTCGCGTTCGGCTGCTGTAGTAGCTTCTCCTATCCTAAATGAGTGTCCAGTATACAGGGAAGGGGATAGGCTACAGTTTTTAAGGATGAAAACTAGATGAGATTTGAACCAGGTTTTAGAAAGAGGAGCTCCGTTAGAGAGTGAGAATAGGGGTGAGTGATCTGAGGATCTAGGGCGAATTTTGAGGAATCTAATCATAGATGTGAAGGGACAGAAATTATTGCTTATTTTGGATATTGTTATGGAAACACCAGAACCAGAAGAGTCATTTTTAGAGTGTTTAAGAAAAAGTGTAAAGAAGTTAGGAGAGAAGTGTAAGTCAGAGATACAGAGACCACGGACAGGATCAAAACGTTTAGATGCTGAAGTGAATTCGCCTGGGTGCATAAATCCATAGAAAGCAGTTAAGAACACTGCTTCTAGCAGAATATTAGAGTATATGGAAAAAAGGCCATTGCGTAGGGAAAGGATTAATCTTTGCAACAGAGGCAAAGAAAAAGGCAACCTTTTGTCGGGGGAATTCGTAGAGGATTTAGTGAAGCCTTTGAGCAGTAATCGAACGGAAGAATCAGTGAAGAGACTTGGAAAATCGGGATTTAAATATTTAGCATAAAATTGAATCCCAGCGAGCAATCTGCGAATTGAGGAAATTTTTAAATTGCGATTTTCGAAATTAAAAACAAGGAACAAGCAAACCGTGGTAACCAGAATAGGAAATAAAGGTATCTGGAAGGAGTAGCAAAACATTAGAAAAGAAGACCAAGCTGAAGTGTAAGCTTTAAAATTTGAAGGAGCAACTCCTTTAGACATGTAATGCCTAGTTGATCTTTGCAAATCGTCTAATTTAACATAGTTGCTGATAGGGGAGGGCAGGGTGTTGGTTCTGTATTGGCTGAAGGGCAAAGTCATCTGAACGTCTGAAAACGAAAGCGGGAGAGCGCGTCAGCAATAACGTTGCAGTGCCCTGGTATATGAGCAGCTTTAATAATAAAATTGAAAGTGACTGATTGCCAGATTAAACATCTCAAAAAAGGCATGATCGTTTGGCACGATGACCTGCCTTTATTGATTATGGCAACAGTGGCTTCGTTATCGCAAAACAGCAAAATGCGTTTCCTTGACCACGCTGAACCCCAGATTACACTAGCAACTACTAGAGGATAAATCTCGTAGAGCGCAGAAGACACGGAACCTGATTCTTTCTTAGGGAATTTGTTTGGCCACTTCTCTGCGAACCATTGCCCTCGAAAAAACCCACCGAAGCCGATAGATGGGGCAGCATCGGTAAATAAATGAAGGTCTGCGGAGGATTCAAAGGCGTCATTGTAAAATAAAGAAATACCGTTCCAATCATTAAGCAACTGAGTCCAAAATTTTATATCGGAGAGACAACCGTCATCTAACTGGATCGGATCGCTTAATTTTTGGACGGAATGGGCTACAGTTAACAGCCGAGAGATAAATGATTCTTGTGGTATGATGCTCATGGCGAAATTGAGGTGACCGACCAGAGAGAGCATGTCTCGTTTCGTGACGCAGCGTAGAGAGGAAAAAGATTCCAGAAATGACCTGATCCTTAGGAGTTTCTCTTGTGGCAAGGAAGCTTGCATTTTGACTGTGTCAAGGGAAATGCCTAAGAATTCTAACGAAGTAGAAGGGCCTAATGTTTTTTCGGCAGAGAGTAGAACGCCTTCGTCGCTAAATATTTGTTTAAGAATACTAAGGATGGAAGATTGTGAAGATGGAAAGTCGACTAGCAAAAAATCGTCTAGTAAATGCAAAACGAAAGGAAGCTTACAGATGTTCAGTAGAATCCAACACAGAGCTTCTGAGAGACTGTTGAAAATATGCAGGCTACTTCTACAACCGAACGTCAGCCTCACAGGGAAGTAGAATTTTGAGTTCCATTTCACTCCAAAATACGGCCAATCAGATGGGTGAATTGGAATAATTTTAAAAGCGTCGGTAATGTCAGCTTTGGCTAACCAAGCGCCAGGACCAGCTAATTTAATTAACTGGATGGCATTATCCACCGTAGCGTAATGAAGAGAAAAAGGTGTTAGGGGAATGTTTTCGTTAACGCTAGCTATGTTGGAGGAATGTGGAGAAGACATATCAAAGATTAGACGTTTTTTACCGGAATATTTGCGAGTTGCGATGCCGATGGCATTAATCCGAAAAGGAGAAAAAGGAGGAGAAGTGAAGGGGCCGATAACATATCCTTTATTAACCTCTTTATCTAAAAGAACTGAAACCACATCAGGTTCGTGTCTAGCAGATTGCAAATTTTTTGCAACAAAAGAGGCAGAAAGAGGAGAGAGGATACCCACCCGAAACCCTTGGGACAACCAGTGATTAAATAATCGACAAATACCGGATCGGAGTGAGAAGAGAGGTAGCTTGAAAGGTTGGGAATATTAATAGGAGTAGATGGGTGTTTATTCAAATTTTTTTCCGAATTAGGGCTTTCCCTCGGGGTGCAGGTTTGTACCGGCGTGGACAAACAGATTTCGGGTGTGGATCCTTGCAAACACTACAAATATGAGCAAATTTGCAATTTGGAAAATAACAAACAGCCTCATTAAATTGAAAACATAGAGGTACGTTATTGAATTCTGCCGTAGTAGAGCGACCTCTGGAGTTTGAAGAGAGGCTTACATTTTCAGGACCGTGGACAGCAGCTGGATCGTTACTAGCAAACGCTTTAGGGCAAAATGAAGCCTTGTGACTGTGAGCTCTGCAAATAGCGCAAGTCAAGCTTTTTTGGCCTCTGAAATGGCGGACGAGCAGTTCGGTGTCGGTAACTGACCAGTCTTGAATTAAACAGTGAGATAAAGGAGGCAGATTTCGCTGAGAAGGACTTGTGGTACTCGTAAAATAGAGTTCCCCCGTATCTTTGACTGAAGTCCGCCATCATTGATAGATAAAGATCTTGCTCTTCCCTTCTCTCGGGGTAGGTTTGACACAGTGTAAATACTGAATCTGAATCTCTGTAAATACTGAATGCAATGACGAATTCGCCAAACGAGAGATTTCGTTGTAAACGGGGATCAGAAGTTTTAAGAAGTACTGCCACGTCACCACAGTCAACCATTTTCCTGTCGGCAGCAGGCGAAGGAAGCAGTAAGGTAGCAAGATTGATGTCCTTACCTTGGATGATATTGCTTCTTAAATGGTTAGACACTGTTGCGGCGGCTGGTGGAACAAAACGCCTACCGAATGCTTGTGCTGGAGTTGCTGTGGAAAGGTTGAAGTTTGAGGAAGCCGGTGAAGTGGAGACATTTTGAAAAGGCGTCTGGATAGTGAGCTGAGAAGGTGGAGAGGAAGCTGAAGTCGATGGCATACTCTGATAGTTACTAATTCCAGAAGGAGGAGGACGAGATTGTGGAATAGCTGAGTGTATTGCCGGATCTATACTTGAGTGGGAACTGGTAAAAGAATGTTCGAGGTTAGTCATTTTTGATTGTAGTTCTTTCACTACAGTTTGAGTTTTGGAGACATTTTGAACAGCAGAGATGAGATGGAGATTCGTATCGGTGGATTCGATGATTTGAGGTGGAGATGGTGCTCTGGCAGGTTGTGATGTTCTTTTTGCGGGAACGGGTGAAGATGATTTAGCCGTTCTTTCCCTTCCGGACTGTTTTGTCTGAGTTGTCGATGTTGAAGGTTTTGGAGTTGTTTGGGTAGGAACCGGGGGATAGCCTAGCGTGTTATAGGCGAGAAAAAGTATATCTTCTCTTGAGAGACCTTGGCTTATTGGTATTTCGGCGTTTTCGAGAGCTTTGTATATATTTTCCGAAGACCACAGAGCCCATGGTGAAGTGCGGCACTGTAAACGCGAACTTTGGCGAGCGGTAACAGGACATGGCAGGACGATTTCATTGTCAGAGTCGGAGTATTCGCAAATATATTGCAAGTTTTGAGACGTTTTTGGTCGACAACTGAACGCGAGCAACTGAGTGAAGCGTTCAGCATCTGCAAACTCAGACAAGTGTAAGCACAGGTTCTTTTATACTTCTATTATTAGAACGTGATTGGACAATTGAAAAGGTAATAGGTGACGCTAACAATTGAGTCTTCCTGGCAGAACTTATGTGAAAGCTTCCATTTCCTTTTCCTATTTGGCGCCTGAACTCTGGAATAACCTACCTAACATTGTTCGGGAGGCAGACACACTCTTGCAGACATGGGGACTTGTGACTTGGTGACTTGGACTCGAGTCGACTCGAGTCGCTATTTTTAGGACTTGAGACTCGACTCGGACTTGGAAGTCAAAGACTCGGGACTTGACTTGACTTGAGACACGATGACTTGAATGACTTGAGTGTTAATCACATCATGTTTTCAGTTTGAATATAAAATATATAAATTATTTTTTTTAAATAAAGTTGATTACTCAGTTAGAGCGCAGGCTGAGAATAGCGTCGGGACTGGATCAGGACACTATCATCAGTCATGCCCTCTCTACCTTACACACACCACGCCCACTTAAATCAGATATCACATCACATCAACATGTCAGCCTGAGAGGTACCGAGGGTCATCGCTTTTGTCTTCAATAGTTCGCGCCTAAAAACGCGTGGAAAACGCTAGTCGCGCCGCTTTCTCCTTCTTCCCAAAGCAATGGGACAGAAGTGCTCCGGCTGGGGCGTCTGTCGTTGCTAAGCATCCATGACACGCTCTCTCTCAATGAAGACGTAGAATTTTCATCAAAGTATAAATGGATTTGCAGCACTAAAAATCGCTCGCAGTAGCTCTGCCACTAAATTCGTTTCAAAATGGCAATCCATATACAGCTATGAACAGCTGTTCCTTCATCTTAGCTGAGCTTTCAACGTTGATACGGGAAAGGATGAAGCTGATTGGTTAGTTATTGTCACATGACCTGCGGTGCGCTTGCAGCATTCTGAAAAGTTTAGATGTTTTTAACTCGATGCGGTGCGATGCGCGCGCGTTGCTTCCATTATGAGCGCGCATACCGCGCGCCTACATTGGAAATAACGAACTTGCGCGCGCTAAAGACGTGATGTGAACGGCCCCTAATGATCCGCTAGCAGGCCGTCAAAAAAACGCATTCCAGGGGCGGCGCTAGGACTGAGCTAAGGGGGCATAAGCCCCGAATATTTTGTTACCTTGTCTTTCTCATAGAGCAAAACAATTAATCAGAAAAACTAATGTAGCTGCCGCGATTACCCAATCATGAGAAGTGCATATATATATATATATATATATATATATATATATATATATATATATATATATACAGTACAGAATATAAATATGACGTATTTTAAGTTGTTTCATACTTTTTTGTTATGTACAGTACAGACCAAAAGTTTGGACTCACCTTCTCATTCAAAGAGTTTTCTTTATTTTTCGTGACTATGAAAATTGTAGAGTCACACTGAAGGCATCAAGGGCTATTTGAGCAAGAAGGAGAGTGATGGGGTGCTTCTCCAGATGACCTGGCCTCCACAGTCACCGGACCTGAACCCAATCGAGATGGTTTAGGGGTAAGCTGGACCGCAGACAGAAGGCAAAAGGGCCAACAAGTGCTAAACATCTCTCGGAGAACTCCTTCAAGACTGTTGGAAGACCATTTCAGGTGACTAGCTCTTGAAGCTCATCAAGAGAATGCAAAGCAGTAATCAAAGCAAAAAGTGGCTACTTTGAAGAACCAAGAATATTACATATTTTTGGTTGTTTCACACTTTTTTGTTATGTATATAATTCCATATATAATTCCACATGTGTTAATTCATAGTTTTGATGCCTTCAGTGTGAGTCTACAATTTTCATAGTCATGAAAATAAAGAAAACTCTTTGAATGAGAAGTTGTGTCCAAACTTTTGATCTGTACTGTACATAACAAAAAAGTATGAAACAACTGAAAATACGTCATATTTATATTCTATACTCTGAGAGAGAGAGAGAGAGAGAGAGAGAGAGAGTGTGTGTGTGTGTGTGTGTGTGAGAGAGAGAGAGAGAGAGAGAGAGGTGTTCAGAGAGGAGTCTGTTGGATGTTTAGCTGTTATTTGTTTTATGGACTCAATGTTGAAAATGTAAAACATTTCAAACACTGTTGGCAGAAGTGAAAAATAAATAATTTTAGGAAGTTACAATTTTGTTTGATTCCATGATGTATTTTACTGAACATGAGTATTTACAATGCAAATCCAAATTATTTTAATTTACTGACAGTTACTTATATCTTGTCTTTTAACTTTATTAAGATCAGATTCTGCAGGTAAAATAACAATATTAAGGTGACTTGACTTGGACTTGACTTGACATAGCTTGTGACTTGACTTGACTTGACTTGCCCAAGAAAAAAATACTTGGGACTTACTTGAGACTTGAAGGTTAAGACTTGAGACTTACTTGAGACTTGCACATGTGTGACTTGGTCCCATCTCTGCACTCTTGCGGTTTAAATCTAGATTAAAGACCCATCTCTTTAACCTGGCTTACACATAACACACGCATATGCTTTTAATATCCAAATCCGTTAAGGCAGCAATAATAAGGTAAACCGGAACTAGGAACACTTCCCATAATGTCCAATGTACTTGCTACATAATTAGAAGAATGGTATCTATGCTAATATTAGTCTGTTTCTCTCTTATTCCGAGGTCACCGTAGCCACCAGATCCAGTCTGTGTCCAGATCAGAGGGTCACTGCAGTCACCCGGATCCAGTACGTATCCAGACCAGATGTTGGATCAGCTCCTAGAAAGGACCTCTACAGCCCTGAAAGACAGCGGAGACCAGGACAACTAGAGCCCCAGATACTGATCCCCTGTAAAGACCTTGTTTCAGATGACAACCGTGACAAGATCACAGCAAACAGATGATTCTTCTGCACAATCTGACTTTGCTGCAGCCTGGAATTGAACTGCTGGTTTCGTCTGGTCAGAGGAGAACTGGCCCCCCAACTGAGCCTGGTTTCTCCCAGGGTTTTTTTCTCCATTCTGTCACCGATGGAGTTTTGGCTATGTTAAGACTGGAAGCGAGCCCAGCCGCATCGCAGGAAACATCACCGGGCTCCACCGCTATGGGAAGACGGGAAGCGAGCCCAGCCACCTTTCAGAGAACATCAGCGGGCTCTGCCGCTGTGTGAAGACCGGAAGCGAGCCTGGCCACCTCGCAGGAAACATTAGCGGGCTCTGCCGCTATGGGAAGACCAGAAGCGAGCCCAGCCACCTTTCAGAGAACATCAGCGGGCTCTGCCGCTGTGTGAAGACCGGAAGCGAGCCTGGCCACCTCGCAGGAAACATTAGCGGGCTCCGCTGCTATGTGAAGACCGGAAGCGAGCCCCGCCACCTCGCAGGAAACATCAGCCTGCTCCGCTGCTATGTGAAGACCGGAAGCGAGCCCAACTGCCTTTCAGAGAACATCAACGGGATCCAACACTTTGTGAAGGCCGGAAGCGAGCCCCGCCGCCTCGCAGGAAACATCAGTGGGCTCCGCAGCTTAGTGAAGGCCAGAAGCAAGCCCCTCCGGCTAATGCTGGAGGTGAGCCCCGCCTCCTCGCAGGGAAACTTCTGGGTAGGCACCCCCACCCTGACAGCTGAGCCACTTAACTGGAGAGCCAGGTTGATGTAGTCCTCCAGCCTCTCATCGGGGTGCCAGAATGGCATAAGGGACTTGAAGGACTCAGCTAGTGCTCCCCAAAAGAAGACCATTAAGCAGGTCTTTTCTGTCGCCAAAAACCGAGCCGCCCCCACAAAGTCCCAGGCATAATCCTCGATACTCCAAATTCCCTGGCTGGATTCTGTCACAGCACGGTAGAGACGGCACTGTGGAAGAAACAGGGTCTGGATCCAAAAAATTACTTTTTAATAACCTGAAACAAAAAGGCAAAAACAAAACAGAAACAAATCACGGGAACAAGAGCAGACGTATGGAGCCAGAAGAGTCTCAATAAAGATAAATGCACACACTACAGTCACATATGCACACATAGGATTCATACATGCACACACATAATTCATGAATACACACACAGGATACACAAATGCACACAAAATTCACAAATGCACACACAAAATTTAAAAAGCACAGAAGATTCAAAAATGCATACAAAATTCAGAAATGCACACAAAATTCAGAAATACACACACAATTTAGAAATGCAAACAACATTTACAAATGCACTCAAGATTCACAAATGCACAGAACAAGATTCAGAAATGTATTTCTGATGCACACACACATATATCTTGATTTACAAACTGCTTGCGGTCTGTGAACTTCACTGCATTTGTGTGTGAATTTTGAGACTCCCTTGACTTGGCTCGACACACAAATGCCTTTTTTTAAACAGGGAATGATCTGCAACCAATCAGATATCTCCCTTGTTTTAGCCAATCACAAGAATGCACCCCACGTGGGGGATTGTTTACTTATAAGCCAATCAGCGAACGACTCACTTTCCTCACGCAGCGAACGACTCACTTTCCTCAGCGAATGACTCACTTACCTCACACAGCCGGCGACCCACTTTGCGCAGCGAACGACTCACTTTCCTCACGAGTCACGCAGCGAACGACTCACTTTCCTCACCCAGCGAGCGACTCACTTTCCTCACGAGTCACGCAGCAAACGACTCACTTTCCTCACCAAGCGAGCGACTCACTTTCCTCATCCAGCGAGCGACTCACTTTCCTCACGAGTCACGCAGCGAACGACTCACTTTCCTCACCCAGCGAGCGACTCACTTTCCTCACGAGTCACGCAGCAAACGACTCACTTTCCTCACCAAGCGAGCGACTCACTTTCCTCACCCAGCGAGCGACTCACTTTCCTCACGAGTCACGCAGCGAACGACTCACTTTCCTCACCCAGTGAGCGACTCACTTTCCTCAGCGAACGATTCACTTTCCTCAAGCAGCGAAGTTGAGCGAACGATTTACTTTCCTCACGCAGCAATCAACTCACTTTCCTAAGCGAACGACAGAAATAATAATTATTAATAATAATTGCCTATTGCAAATTGCCTATTGCAAATTTATGAATCCATGGTTAACTTTTTTTCTGCAGTCACTGGGCTATATGTATTGAGACCTTTTTAAATTTATATTTAGTAAAAAATAATAAAAAAAATAAACCTGAATTGTAATCTAAACATCTGTATTTTCATACAATTTAATACAATTGCTGTGTGAACACGTTCATGTGATTGGCTTATAAGTAAACAATCCCCCCACATGGGGTGCATTCTTGTGATTGGCTAAAAGAAGGGAGATATCTGATTGGTTGCAGATCATTCCCTGTTTAAAAAAAAGCATTTGTGTGTCCAGCCAAGTCAGGGGAGTCTCAAAATTCACACACAAATGCAGTGAAGTTCACAGACAGCAAGCAGTTTGTGAATCAAGATTTATGTGTGTGTGCATCAGAAATACATTTCTGAATCTTGTCCTGTGCATTTGTGAATCTTGTCCTGTGCATTTGTGAATCTTGAGTGCATTTGTAAATGTTGTTTGCATTTCTGAATTGTGTGTGTATTTCTGATTTTTGTGTGCATTTCTGAATTTTGTATGCATTTGTGAATCTTCTGTGCTTTTTAAATTTTGTGTGTGCATTTGTGAATTTTGTGCGCATTTGTGCATCTTGTGTGTGTATTTATGAATCATGTGTGTGCATCTATGAATCCTGTGTGTGCATATGTGAATGTAGTGTGTGCATTTATCTTTATTGAGACTCTTCTGGCTCCATACAGACGCAGCCGAAATGCAAAACACGAATCACCATTAATGCTTACAAATCACAATTACAATTAATCCAGCCAGACAGAGTGGTGTGAGAGTGGAGATTATATAGTCCTTGACAATGGGCACCAGGGGTGTGTGTGTAAGTGGGTGAATTGGTGTGTGGAGTGAAGGTGAATGAGTCCGGTAGATGGGGAAGTGGCTCCCTCTGGTTGTGAGAGGGAGGAACACCGGGTCCGGACTCATGACAATAAGTTACTACCTGTATATGTTAAAAGAAACCAGAAATAACTATGCGAAAAGACAAAAAAACGAATATATTTTAAAGCCTTAGGCCCAATCCCAATTCTATTTTATAGCCCTTCCCCTTGTCCCTTGAAACAGAGTGTCAAGGGGTAGGGGAGAAAATATTCCCCTAAGGATTGGGACACCACTACCATGACGTCACACACCATCATTCGGTGTCTAGCTCTTACAATACACACATATACTGGTGTGCTGGTGTGCATTAGAGCTTTAATTATCGTTCTATATTAATGACACACACACACATATTGGAAATCGCGCAGCTCACACATCCAGGAGAAAACAAACTTGTCAACGCTGCCCCATGACTTTTATTAAATACAGTTTAAATACTGAATCGTTACATTAGATTTTCCAGCGACAAGGGGATACAATCACTGTTTTTAAGTAAACTCACTCTCAAAGTTTTCAGGATTTCTCGGAATGCAGGCTTCAAGTATAACTTGTTTGAAGTAATGGTGCTTCATATAACATTATCCAGAGAAACCAATGTTAATGATAAATCCCCTGTTATGTTTGTACTGGCTACTGTATACAGGCCACCAGGGCACCATACAGACTTTATTAAAGAGTTTGGTGATTTTACATCCGAGTTAGTTCTGGCTGCAGATAAAGTTTTATTAGTTGTTGATTTTAATATCCATGTTGCTAATGAAAAAGATGTATTGGGATCAGCATTTATAGACATCCTGAACTCTATTGGGGCTAGACAAAACGTCTCAGGACTTACTCATTGTCGAAATCATACTCTAGATTTAATATTGTCACATGGAATTGATGTTGATGGTGTTGAAATTATGCAGCTAAGTGAAGATATCTCAGGGCCTGGTTCCCCGATAATGCTCACTCTTAGCGTGCTAAGAAGACTCGAAAGATATATCTTACCAAAGTTGTTTATGTTCCTAAGTTTGTTCCCCGAAGTGTCCCTTGGGAAGCATCTTAGCATGCTGACTATTACGTCCGATGGTACAAAGGCGCTGTCCCAAAAGAAGGTGCTGAATTGGTTGGCATAAATTGCTCAGGAATCGATTTTCCACTTCACACGAATTGTGCATTTTGGCGTTAAGAAAGACAACACGTCCTATGCAAATGATACATTCCTCAAATTATTCCAGTAACATTTATTTTAACATAGTCTCAGTAAAAGTAATAAGTAAAATATAGACTATAAATTAAATTATCAAATGGTCAGTAATATGTTTACACGATATGTTGTGACGGGTAGACTATGCAGCACGACACTTGTCTTCTTGACATTGGTTTAACGACTTCTAAAAATTATGTTATACACTTTTATATTAACGGTAAGGTACTTTACAATCAGAATTGATTGGCAAGCAGCTGCAGTTACTTCTGTTTAATGCAGTATTGATTGCCATTGGTTAATGTTTTCAATAAAAAGTCATTTATCCACAATGAACAGAGAGAAAGAGAGAGAGAGTTAGATACACAATATGGTGGGGAAGCAATGTAAAAAAGGGGACCAAGCTTCTCGTCAGAGGAACTTGAAGTTTTGCTGGACCTTCGGAGATGACACCCCTATGGTCCACTATAACCTGCACGTTTATGGTTGCGTAAAACCCTTTCACGATATGTACGCCTGATCAGTCACTGATGGATTGGTGATAGGGATGAGTGTGCCATCCATCAGGCCCAAGACTCTGGGGATGGCAGCAATGGCATGTTGACACATCCTGACGTGTTGCCGCCAGTCGGATGTAATCCCCGGCATGGCACAGAAGGGCGTTGGTGACAGTGTGGACGCACCTCCACACAGAGGTCTTGCTTAGGCCATAGCCCTCTCCCACGACCTCGATGAAGCTCTCTGTAGCAAAAAACCTTACCACTGGACTTAAGGGCTAAAGCAAAATTCCACCCGCGTTAGCCTGGCAAGCGCAGGTCTGAGAAGATCCAGCAGCTCCATAATGAGTTGTCTTTGGAGGCTAATTTTTTTTTATATAGCCATGTCAGGCAAAATGTCAAAAAGGCTTAAGTTTTGCCAAAAAAAAAATTGAAATGGACTAAAATGCACCGGCCACGGAGTACACGTTGGATCGCTGCCATAGTTGGTCACTTACTGGACACCACCAAGCTTACCCATTTATAGATCTTAGCCATTTAGAGTCAAATTGGTTGCCAGATTTGAATTATGATTGCCAATTTAAACGCATCAATGACATTACGAAATAGCCTAGGCTAATTACCACCATATTAGTTCTAATACCACATAAAGTCAACTTCATAAATAGGCCTGTATCGATTGCGAACATATTTTATTATTATTCTTAAAATGTCCATAACATAAAATCATTGTTGAGCCACAACATTGTCAACATACCATAGGTTGACTTGTACTGCGCTGCTCTGATTTCTAAAGACTGCTACACAGTGGCGGTGACTACCGTCTTGAGCTCAAACAATGCTAAGAGAGAGCTTACGAATGCTCCAGACCAACCTTACAAAAGTGTGACTTACAGAAGATATACTTAGCATACGAACGTGTCGGAATCGTGCCATAACGTTAAGAGAGAGGTTAAGGAATAGGTTAAGAACTACTTAGCGATAAGAACATTTTGGGGAACCAGGCCCAGACCAACCTTACCAAAGTGTGACTTACAGAATATATATACTTAGTGTATGAACGTGTTCGGGAATCGTGTCTTTACGTTAAGAGAGAAGTTACTCTACTTTAGCTTTTATTCTAAAAGTAATCACATTCAGAGAAATATTTGCATTCTCAAATATTTCATTTGACATTTTTAATTTTTATAAATGTCTATTTCATCACAGAACAGCAAGTTTCCACTGAATCACGAGAACCTTTCCTGTGTTCTTTTCCCCCTTTATCCCATCCCCCACCCCTCCCTGTCTGAATCCAGCCGAATATTAATTCGTTAAAAAAAATTTTTTGGCGTCTCATCATGTATCTATTAATCAAAATGTATTGCATTTTGCAGCACCTAAGGCTCTATCACTATTCACTCAATGGTGTACAGTGTCTTTGTGTGGATTAGGACTGTTTGTGATTTGATCTTAGTGTGACTTAGGAATCCTCTTCACTACTCCTAATGTTTCACAGATTAAGGAGCTAGTTTTAGCTAGAAATACTCTTAGGTCAAGAATGTAGGACTCCTAAAATTAGGACTGACACGCCCATTAAGAGTTTCTCCTAAATTAAATTAAATTAAAATTAAACTTATGCATTTAGCAGACGCTTTTATCCAAAGCGACTTACAGTGCATTCAGGCTATCAATTTTTACCTATCATGTGTTCCCAGGGAATCGAACCCCCAACATTGATATCACAATGCTCTACCAATTGAGCTACAGGAACATAATAAAAAATACTACAAAAATTATAAAATCTGCAATTTAGGAACTATTAAGATGTTAATAATTAAGATGTTTTGTGAATATGGCCCCAGAATATCAGTATTTTAATAGAGATATTTACAATTATATCAAATGTAAACAAAGGAGAAACATTTGCTTGACCAGCCGCAACAGCAGCACATTGCAAAATTATTTATTTACCTCCAACTCTTGCAAGAACACAATGCTTTGTTTTTGCTTTCCACATCTCCCCAATCAATTCCTCCTGGAAAATTGTTCTAAAAGAAGTATAAACAGAAAGTGTGTGTGTGTGTGTGTGTGTGTGTGTGGCTTTTGCACATCCTCTCATGCCAGTGACTGCTTCCTGCAATAGATCCATTTTGCAGCATAATGGTTAACGATTATTAGATAAATTGATTAATTTAAACTACAATCGATTATGGAATTAATCGATATTTTGCATCCCTACTTTCAAACATATGTTCACACACACTCACACACACACACACACACACTCAAACACACACTCACCCATACACACACACTCACACACACACACACACACACACACTCACACACACACACACACACACACACACAGTTAGTGCTGTTTCCAGTGCTCTGTTCAGTGTTGTGGTGTTTGTTTGGAGGCTGGTCTGGCTGTGTGAAATGTTAATAAGTGTGTTTTGTCTGTGTTCAGAAGCGCCGCTGCAAAGAAAGAAGCAGGTCATTATTTATTCTAATGTAAATCATCTGTTTTCTGTGTGAATTTCTGTTAAAGTATAATTTATTTCTGTGATGCTCCGCTGTATTTTCAGCATCATTCCTCCAGTCTTCAGGATCACATGATCTTCAGAAATCATGAAAATATGATGATTTACTGCTGGAGAAACATTCCTGATTATTATCAATGTTGATATATTAACACAGTTATGCTTCTCAATATTTTTTTTTTCAGGATTCACAGATGAATTGAAAGTTGAAATGATAAATGTTTTTACCCTCACTTTTGATCAATTAAAATATGTCCATATTAATAAAAGTATTAATTATATTTTTTAATCTTGCTGACCCTAAACTAGTTTCTAGTTAATGTATTGTAGGGCTGTTTTTCTTCCTTGAGTGTGTAGTCACAAAGCATCATGGGAGACTGTGTTTATTGCTGCGCTCATTGGCTGTGAACGCTGACTCTGGGGATTGTGGGTAATGTAGTTTTCTCTGTCCATCACTGCAGGGTACCATACATCCCTTCCGCAGAAGTCAGCGCTCCGTCCTGGGGAAGATAGTGCAGGAGTTGAGTTTGGTGACGTCTGACAGACGGGTTAGTCTTCACTCTTCATCTCAGGAAAACAGCAGAGTACTCAGCTCTGAATGAAGACACACCAAAGACATAAACTCCCTGCTTCCTGAATTCTTCCATGCTGTTAATGCAAGGTTTGAACAGCATTATTTGATTATGATATATGGAGTTGGGAATCAAAAATCAATTCCATTTCCAGAATTAGGCACCTAAGGTCAGGAATCAGGTGCTTAAAATGTCAGTTCCACCCATCAGTTCCTGTGTGTGCATCAAGTCATTGAATCTCTCCATTCATAGATTCCAGGAGATTAGGAAGTTTTTTATTTAGATTTGTGAGAACCACAACCTCCATCTAAAAGTCTCTATTTATTCTGCACACAAACAGCTCTAAATCAAGTCCAGTTTTTATCTAGTTGGCTGATTTTTGTTCATGGTACTCTGCTGCAATTAAATGTTTTGCAAAAGACATATTTAAATATTTGATTTTTTTTCACTTGAATTAAAATTGGGAATCAATGTTGATCAAATCAAGCGATAATCAACCATAATGATATGAGTTTGCTGAAATCCAGCAGAGGTTGAGAAGTGATTTTTCTGACAGCAGGGGTCAGTGTTTCACTGGTCTCTCACACATATACAAACGCGCGCACACACACACACACACACACACACACACACACACACACAGACACACACACGTTTGTTTTTGTGAAAAGTGTGTTCATCCCATAAGCGTAATGGTTTTTATACTGTAGAAACTGTATTTTTTTATGGTCCTACACCAACCCTACACCTAACCCTAACCCTCACAGGAAATTTTGTTAATTTTTACCTTTCTCAAAAAAACTCATTCTGTATGATTTATAAGCGTTTTGAAAAATGGGGACATGGGTTATGTCCTCATAAGTCACCCTCTCCTTGTAATACCTGTGTCATACCCATGTCATTATACACACACACACACACACACACACACACACTGAGAGGATGTGTCTGTGTGTTTCAGTCGTGGAGGATCCTTCTGTTCAGCATGTTGAATCTCATCTGCACCGCCGGTCTGCTCATGTGGTGCAGCTCCACTAACAGCATGGGTGAGCACTCTCAGCAAACCAAACCACAGAGATACGCTCTTCAGTCTGAACGGCACACTGCTTCATGACTCTCAGGCCCAGTTGAATGAGTCCTGGTGTGTCTGAATGTGTGTGTTTAACACCCGCCCCTCACATTGATTGACAGCTGGCTTGTAGACCTGGGAAACACAGCTGCTAATTGACTTTGCTTTTTCAGTAGAAATGTGGCAGTCACTGTGGATTATGTTACCAGATATGGAAAACACAATTAAAAATACATTTTGCTATTCTTTTTGAAAATAGTCCAGAATATGCCCATTATTTACTGCAGAAGCTTTGAGGGTGCAATTTTTATTATTTTATTTTTTTAATTTGTAATTAATGTGTTTTAAAATGTAGTAAAGTACAATACTTCAAACATAAAATACTCAAGTAGAGGCAATATTACATATTTAAAAAATGCCTTTAAAAAGTAGAAGTACACAAAAAAGCTACTCAATTACAGTATTGTGAGAAGCTAAATGTAATGAGTTCCTTTCCTCGTCTGTGCTTTGGATCTTCAAGCATGTAAATGCTGCTGTGTGAATGTGAAGTCATCAACACATCATCATCATCACATCACCGGCATTTCTTTTGTCAGATCTATCGTCAGCTACACACAGAAACTCAGACAGAAAAAATTATGATGGATTATATTAATGTTAATTCTATAATAAAATGTATTTCACAACTTAGTAATAAAAATATCACATTGAAACATTATTTTGAATGAATATCACAGTTTACCATCCATGTTTTAGTTTAACAGTGAATCTATGTTGTGCAGGACTCTGTTTGAACAAATCCTTTCATTTTATGGCTTATGGCATTTTATCTGGTTACCTTTTAAAAGATGATTTAAATAGTTGAATATGCATTCATTTGATAACCACAGTTTTTGAATGCAAAGTGCATTTATAAATAAAATATAAAATTCAGAAAAGTTAGAACAGACAACACAATTTCTGAAAAAAAAGAAAGATTTTTTTTTTTTTTTTTGGTGCATACAGTAGTGCACCATTATTGCTCCAGTTTTAATTAAAGGAGTCACCGGATGCCTATTTTCCACAAGTTGATATGATTCTTTAGACTCCTAATGAAAAGTCTATACAATGCTTTGGTTAAAATTTCTCAGTGGTTGGGTAAAAAACAAAATTTTACTTTGTCAAAAAAAGGTCTGTTCATAGAAAGCCGTTTTGTTGCATGTCTCTTTAAATGCTAATGAGCTCTGCTGACTCCGCCCCTCTCTTCTGTTCTCTAAGAGACTCTTAACTTGCATTCATGGTGACACTTGCTAATTAGCACATTATTAGGAAAGTTGATTTACAAAGATTCATTGAAGAACCTTACACTACTTCTGGTGGTGAAGCAGGGTCACGAATGATTCCCGCAAACATAGATGCATTTATGTAGAAACAAACATAATCCTCTGCGTCTTCAGTGGATCAGATGTCAGGAGTAAATATTAACTGCTATGTTCATTATAACATCCAGCAACAGAACACCTCAATCACTTAGGAGTCATTCTTGTCTTCATCTGCTCCAGCGATGAAACATTGTTGGACTGATGACGGCTCACTCAGGGGGCGGAGCTGTCATTAAACACCAGTGTCAATCAACAAGAGTGGGAGGGGCCTGGGTCTGTGTGACATCACTCTGCCATGTAGCTGAGAACAGCCTGCTCTGAGAAAGGAGATATTATTTATAGGGATTAAAAAATACCACTGGGTGGACTTTTATCATTACAGGGTGGATGTGTAACACACATCTATTACAACATGTAAAAGGGAATTTTGCATTTGATGACTCCTTTAATACCTGTAGTTTTTATGGCTATATTTGCTTAAATGTGTTCATATCACTGTAATGGACTGTTTGTGAGTGAGTGTGTGTGTGAGTGTGTGTGTGTGTGTGTGTGTGTGTGTGTGTGTGTGTGTGTGAAGCATCTCTGCACACCGCTGTGTCTTGAGCAGCAGGAACTTGATACTCATGTATTGAGCCACTGCATGTAAGAAGCACCTTCAGAGCTCCTCTGTCCCTCAGACGGCAGACACAGCGATTGCAACCTTGATTCAAAGATCAGACTCTGTCTTAAGGTTCGATGAGAAAGGAACTAAAAAAATGATGTGTAATGTAGGGAATCATGAGCTTAGCAGTGTGCGTTCACAAGAGTTCACTTCACAAGAGCAGATTAAATCTTGAGTTGATACAGCCCAAACAGCTGATAAAAACATCCCAATAATCCACAGCACTCCAGTCCATCAGTTAACATCTGGAGAAGACAAAAGATGAAACACATCCAGTTCTTAACTAAAATACATAGCCTATAATAACATTTCCTGCTGTGAAAAACTGAATGTGGGCATGCACAGTATGATAGCGTGATGTTTATTTTAATATTTGGACTTCTTAAAATATTAGAGTTTTTAAACACCACTTAATCTAAATGTAAAAATGTGATTATGCACATTTAAAGGAACACTCCACTTAAAAAAAAAAAAAAAATAGGCTCATTTTCCAACTCCCCTAGAGTTAAACAGTTGAGTTTTACTGTTTTTGAATCCATTCATCCGAGCTTAGTTTAGCATAGATCATTGAATCGGATTAGACCGTAAGCATCTCACTCAAAAATGATCAAAGAGTTTCTATATTATTCCTATTTAAAACTGGAATCTTTCATAGTTACATTGTGCACTGAGACCGATGGAAAATGAAAAGTTGTGATTTTCTAGGCTGATATGGCTATGAACTAAACTTTCATTCCAGCGTAATAATCAACCACGAGTGCAGCAGGCGTAGTGATATTACGCAGTGCCTGAAAATAGGCTACTGTGAGGACATTAGCTAGGGACCATTTTCAGGCGCTGCGTAATATCAACTCTTTGGTCTTTTTTGAGTGAGATGCTAACGGTCTAATCAGATTCAATGATCTATGCTAAGCTACAGCTAAAGTGCGACCACCAGACCTGGAGATCGGCTGAATGGATTCGAAAACCAAAAAATTCAACTGGGGAGCTGAAAAATTAGCCTTTTTTATTAAAAATAGTGGATTGTCCTCTTAAATTTCTAAAACTAAACCAATTATCTCTGGTGCCTGTTAACAACTAATAGGGCTGCCCCCTATTAGTAGACTAACCATTAGTCAAGCAGAAGAGGCTTGGTCGACCAAAATTTTATTAGTATTGTATTACTGGAAAAAAAACAACACACATTGGCTAAGTTATGCAGATCGTTAAGGGATTGTCTTTGTGGTAATACTGTACCTCAGGCAGGACATCCAAACACTCAACTATTATTCATTGACCTCAAATATGGTTTATCATCTGAAAAATGCAAGTATTAGCAACTTTACATGCATGATAATCTGATGTTAACCCTAGAGAAATGTGCACTGTTCAAGTGTCTGAGCGGAAGCTTAACAGAAGCTCACTGCGGGCAGATGCACTCACTTACTCTTAAAATACTCACTAATCTTTGCTCATGCACATAAGAGTAATACGTCTTTCAAAACAGGAAAGAAACCAAGGTTTTTTTTTGTGTTTTTTTTTTTTTGCACTCACAACAACAAAACATTGTGCTTTTGTAAAATAATGAAATCAGTCTGAATGTGCTTTCTGCCGTCTCTGTTTCTGTGAATCTGAGCTCAAAACTCTACTATACTGTATCCCTACCTTACAGACATGAAATATATCTAGGTCTTTATCTATAAAGAGTGCAATGTCTACTTTCAAATGGAAGACAGATATTCTCAGATGATGACGGACGCATCACTACTGCAGAGATGACGAGTCAGTGTCGCCGGTCTCTTAAACTGAAAACAAAGAATCACTGGTATATCAATGAATTATTCTAATGTTAATGCAGCCTCCTCACTGTTTTTCCCTGACACATTCATTATCATCACTTTTGCTGGAGCGCTGTGGCAAGCTTTATGTGCTAACTTAAACACTTATTAGTCACCATGTAGGTAATTAAAGGCTAATTAAAACGATTAAATTGTTTATAAATAAATGTGTGATTAGTCGACTAAAGCTTCAAAAGAACGACTGCTAGTCGAGCAGAAAAATCCCTAGTTGAGCGCAGCACTAGAAACTAATATGATATCAAACAAAGCGTTTACTGTGTGACCTGAAGCACTGGCAGTGTGTCATTGTTTCTGTTTCCTGAGAAGCGATCGTCAGATTGAGCTGCAGTAAAATCCCTCCACACAACGCTGTGATAAGAGTCTGCTGTGGTTTGTGTTGTAGGTGGCTGTGTAATAGTAAGGTTTTGATGTGATGTTTTTATCGTGCTACTCTGCTGATATTTCTTGCAGGAGCAGCAGTCTCAGTTTACTTCCTCCCACCGGTTTCAGTTTTCCCACCAGGTGTTAGTTTTAGTTTGTCAATAAAGCTTTTAGTTTACATCTGGAGCTATCTATTGTTATTTTAATGTGCTACGTTGACAGACACCCGAGCCGAGCCGCTCGATGCGTGTTCCAGAACTCGATGACAGCTGAGGGCTGCAGTTTGCAAATCTTTCTTACCGAAAGTACCAGCAAGCAGAGAAAGCTGATACTCGTCCTGGGCCGCTGCGACTGTGCCTCGTTCGCAGGCTCCTGAGCGTTTCGCTTGTGTTTCGGATAACCGCTCGCCACTGAGTGCTTTAATGGGGCCGAGCTCCCGGGAGGCCTGCAGTGAGACGGCTGAAGGTCAGGGTTCGAGGACGATCAGATGTGTTTTGATGCTCTGGCCTGCAGATGTTATTAAATATTCAGCTAAAGATCCTGGCTTGGTTTACCACTGCGTCTTCATCTCCTCTTCTTCTTCATTGATTAGGTCTGTAAACATACACAAGTCAGCTTAATCTGCACACTGTGTGCTACAAGATGTGTGTCTCCTGCGTCCCAGCTCTGGGATTTATTCAAGCATCTGTCATTACGCCATACTTTCACCCGGCACACGCGTTTCTTTCAGGTTTGTTTTTTGGACTGTGTGGATGGGCTCAAATGCTGTGCTTTTGTAAATGACTAATTTTGTTTAATTTACCCAATTTATTGAGACAAACCAAAACATTTTTGTTTTGTTTTAACAGTCAAACACTCACAACATGTGCCTATATTGTGTGCTATATCGCCCTGGCCTAAGTGGTAACCATGAAAATCTACAAATAATTGAACTATGGTAACTTTAGTAAAGCCATTTTCATAAGGGACTCCCAGTGACAGGCATAAAATACAACCTTTTTATTCTGACAGTGTATGATTGATATAAACATGACAGAATAGAACATGATCAATATAAACTTTTAACGTTCAGTTTAAATTAATGTGATTGCACAGACTATGTAGGCTACAATTTCAATTAGTTTTATTGTGAAATAACTAAAACATATATTTTGTTCTGTCCTCTGATAAACTAGTGATCGACCGATATTGATTTTATTTTTATAACCGATAGTAATTATTTGCATGTTTGTGCCAGATAACTGATATGCAGAACTGATGTTTATTAACTGTTATAACGTAAATAAATGACTGACTGAGTGAAGTAAGAACATACTTCTCTTTGCT
Source organism: Carassius auratus (assembly GCF_003368295.1). Taxonomy (NCBI): domain Eukaryota; kingdom Metazoa; phylum Chordata; class Actinopteri; order Cypriniformes; family Cyprinidae; genus Carassius; species Carassius auratus. The sequence continues at coordinate 20,814,610 of NC_039280.1, read as the reverse complement.
TTTTCCTCTTTTCAGTCCTCTTTTTTTTTAAGTGTTGAAAATTAGTCTTTAATGTTAAATTTAATCTTTATATTACAACAATAAAAACATTTTAATTATAAAAAGCATCAACAGAAACAACACTAATATTAACAGTAAGCAAAATAAATGTAGAATGTTTAATGTTTTCAAATGGAGAAAATAAAGAAAGGAAAGAGTCATATTTACTTAATTTTAAACTACAGTTATAGTAGGTTTATAAGCTGTTTAATAGAGTCAAGAATAATTCACTGATTAATGTTAATTCACTGAATAATATTCTCTGAAAAATATTGGAATATAACAAACAAAACATTTTCTCTCAGTTCACAGTTACATCTTTATTGGGACAGGACTTAATGGATTATTTAACATGGCTCTAAAATATAGAGACCGACACACGGAGTCAAGCTGCATAAACTACATATCAAGCATTTATTAAATGCATCTAATATGTGCATAACTGGCTGTAATGTTAAATAATGTTTACCTGTATGCCACTGTTGTTGTCTCGTCTTCCCTCAGACGCTCTGCAATGCCGATCCTGCGCACAATTCTCAAAATACCCGCAGGACGGCGCCATTTATCGGTGAATCTGATATTACAAAACCGATACCCGATATGGTAAAATGCTTAAATATCGGGGAAAATATCTGTAAATGGATATATCGGTCGATCTCTGCTGACAAGCAAGGTTCTGGGCTGCCGTTCCGCAGCTCTCTTATAAAACACAGCCCTGTCTGATTGCACTGTCAAACGTGAACGCTCTCTGTGTTCACACCAGCAGGAAAATAGTTCTGTCCTACACAACTAATCACTAACAGTGAAGTGAAGCGATTGCTCTGTGCTTTAGCTGTGCTTGTTTATTTCATGCTGCATGTGAAGAGACAATCCTGTTGATTAATAACCAGCTGCTTTTGTTAAAACGGTAAAAAATGTGCTTATATTAGTATTAGGGCTGTAATACGAGTAACATTTGAATTCTATTCAATTATATGATATGCCAGTTAATTCATGAAACTAATGACAAATAAATCTTACCATTTTGGTTGAGAAATTACCCCAAAAGATTGTTTAAAGTCATTATTGTGTTGGATGATAAAAGCATTAAATAGACACTACAAAAGTAGCTGTAGAAAGAAATGATTTGATTCAACATTGAATTTATTACTTTTTTTTTTTTTTTTTTTTTTTTGTGAAGTGGCATTTAGGTAAATTTACACAGTTGTATTTAGATTTTTTTGCTCCCTCAGATTCCAGATCTTCAAATAGTTGTATCTCAGACAAATATTGTCCTCCGAACAAATCACACATCAATGGAGATATGATTTATTCAGCTTCAGATGATGTATATATCTCAGTTTTGATAGATTGACCCTTACGACTGGTTTTGTGCTCCAGGGTCACACACAAGACAAGTATTTTGTAGTGTGACGCTGCGTCCAGTGTTACAGCAGCACTGATTACAGGTGTTCTACAGTGTTCTGTGTGCTGCTGTAGAGTGTTTTAAACTTTCTTATAGGCTTTGTTAAAAGACATGCTGGTTTCTCCCACATGTTCATGAGTGTGTGACAGTGCTGTTTTGTCTTCTGTTTCAGCCCTAACCACATGCTCGTACCTCACCATCTTCGATCTCTTCAGGTAAGTGTCATCTGTTGGTCTTTAAAAGCTTGATCACTTGTGTTTACCAGATACTAATACTCTTTCCTGCTTTCTTTTGATTCAGTGATACACAGACATCTTGGATCATCTTATATAGACAGTATATTAATGTGTCATTAATCATAAGTGTGTTTAAAGTCCTCTAGATGATGCTGTACAGAGTTGTGTATGCTGTCATTGAGCACGATCTGATGCTGCTGTGTTCGTCTCTCACAGTTCACTTTCACTTTACACTTGTTAATCCGATCGGTCTCGTGGCTGCTCAAGCTGATATTGTCTGCGTTTTGAGAGGAGAAATCCATCTGTTTAATATGTAGTTATTACACAAATAACTACTTCTGTCTTCATCTCTGTTGATTGTGTCAATGTAGTTTACAATCAGTGAGTTTTTAAATTAAATATAACATTTTTGTTTGATACTGACAGCTGTTTTGGGATATTTTGCATGTTAGAAATTTTGTATTTTAAAGTTTTATACATTTTTGTTCCTGAAATCCACATTCAAATGTATCCAATCTTACTAAATATTTTGAACCGCATAAACCGAGGATTTAATCCAGATCCAAACCAAGATGGCATTTTGTGATCTAATCTGAATTGATAATGCTGTTTTTCATTTGATCAACCCATTTGGTCGGATCTGATCAGAGTAGGTGTGAACAACTGGCTCCAGGCCTTCAGTAGCCACATTTCCACTATCAGGTCAGTGCGAGCCAGGGCTTAAAGCGGGCCGGGCAGGGCTCATAGCCCCGGGTCAGTAACACCGAGGCCAGAATAGTGCAGGGTTTCCACAGTGGAGCTTGAAGCTCCGCTGCGCGTCACTAAAACATGCCCTTTACACGCCTCTCAGAACAACGTCATGCAACCTCATCATTCCACCATCAAAGAGAAGTTATCAGAAAACTAAGAAATAAGTCACTGGAACATGTGCGATCACAAAACGAACATGATAAAAGAGGCCGTTTGTTTGCATGCTTTGTTATATATTCAAATTCAAAAGCATCAATGTTTTACTATAAAATAAGTGAGACATTGATCATAATTAATTAATTTATCAGGACTCAAAATTAATCACACAGAAATAAATGTATTTATATTTTATTTATTTATTTTTAACACTTATTAAAATAGCCTGCTTATTCAGTCGAGTCTGTTTCTGTTTATTAGCCACAGTAGCCTACATCACATTTAGAATGAATGATAATATCTCTATTTTTATAAAAGCTCCTAAACATAAAACATTATTATATTTTTATGATAGGCTACGTGGAGCTAAACTCTCGAGACGAGACTTATGACAGATAAGTTACTAAATGAATACACGACTGTGATCGAGAATAAGAGGCTGACGTCTGATTTATCCAAGCGGTCATATTTACCATGTTTACTGATAACGTTAATGTTTAGCGTGCATAGTCTTTTTCATCGCTTATAAATATTTCTGCCTTGTTTAGTGATTTATAATCCACATCGGATCAAGTTATTTCAAACACTCAGTGCTGAGTAAGAGTGAGTTTTGAACACAACTTATTTTAAAAAGTCTTTTATACCAGTGTTAAAGCTGTTCTCTTTCTGAAATGATCCGCGCTGACGCTCTCTAGACGCTGAGAAACTTCGCCTTTGTTCATAACTCCTCCTCTAGCCCCAGCTGGCCCGCTTTGGCCCAAGGTTTTCATCGGGCCAAAAAACCCCGGAAGTGACAGTGGAAACTCGACTGAACCTGACACACACTAGCACGGTTTAGGCCCGACAGTGGAAACGCAGCTAGTGATGAAGCAGATGTGCCAGCTGTGTGTGTGTGTGTGTGTGATGTCAGGTATCTGTGTTGATGTGTGTTTGTGCTCTCACCTTCGAGTGTTTTGAGGTGCTGGCGGTGTTTGCCTCCACTGTGCTGGTTCAGCTGGACGCACTCTTCATCCTGAAGGAAAGGTGAGATCCCTGTGTGTCTGCAGAACTTGATCCTGTTGATATTTCTGTGCTTGTGGGAATACTGTGACCCAACTGATCCACACACACACACACACACACACACACACACTCAGATGAATGAGCTTGCTGATGCTGGTTTGGTGGTTTTGGCATGATGTTGTGAGCTACCTCTGTTATTCAGCATAACCTCCATAATTACTGAAATGAGTACTTGCGTGTGTGTGTGTGTGTGTGTGTGAGGGCATGTTTTTGTATCATATCAGGACACAACTCTGTATAATGACATGGGTATGACACAGGTATTATAAGGAGAGGGTGACTTATGAGGACATAACCCATGTCCCCATTTTTCAAAACACTTATAAATCATACAGAATGAGTTTTTTTGAGAAAGTAAAAATGCACAAAGTTTCCTGTGAGGGTTAGGGTTAGGTGTAGGGTTGGTGAAGGGACATAGAATATACAGTTTCTACAGAATAAAAACCATTACACCTATGGGATGAACACACTTTACACAGAAACAAACATGTGTGTGTGTGTGTGTGTGTGTGTGTGTGTGTGTGTGTGTGTGTGTGTGTGTGTGTGTGTGTGTGTGTGTGTGTGTGTGTGTGCTTGTGTGTGTGTGTGCGTGTGTCTGTGTGAGTGTGTGTGTGTGTGTGTGAGTGTGTGTGTGTGTGTGTGTGTGTGCTAACTGTGTGCTTCCTCCTCCTTCAGTGTGGAGTGTTTCGTAGAGCAGCCCAAGGTGCACACGTGAGTACAACAATCACTGACCTGATCCTCACACAAACCTTTCTGCATCTTTATTAGCAGAAAGAGAAGAAAAACATGTAAACATTTAAAAATGGGTTTTCATAAAGGCAGCAGCAGGTATGCCATAAAAATGTGTATTATACAGGTGCTGGTCATATAATTAGAAAATCATCAAAAAGTTTATTTATTTCACTATTTCCATTCAAAAAGTGAAACTTGTATAATATATTCATTCATTGCACAGAGACTGATATATTTCAAATGTTTATGTCTTTTAATTTTGATGATTATAACTGACAAATAAGGAAAATCCCAAATTCAGTATCTCAGAAAATTAGAATATTGTGGAAAGGTTCAAGGCAAGGCAAGGCAAGTTTATTTATATAGCACATTTCGTACACAATGGTAACTCAAAGTGCTTAACATAAAAGAAAGTACAATAATAATGAAGAAAAAAATAACAAAAATAAAACAAGAAACTTTTAAAATGATTAAAACATTTAAAAACAGTTCGAAAATGATAAAAAACAAACAAAAAAAAACAGTGAAAATATAGTGCAATCAGTTCGGACATTGCACAGTGCTCATTCAACAAATGCACAGCTAAACAGATGAATTTTGGGTCTAGATTTAAATGTGACTAGTGTTTTAGCACATCTGATCTCTTCTGGAAGCTGATTCCAACTGCAGGCAGCATAGAAACTAAAGGAGGACTCCCCTTGTTTTGTGTGAACCCTTGGTATTTCTAACTGACTTGATCCTAGTGATCTGAGTGCTCTGTTAGGTTTATATTCAGTGAACATATCTGAAATATATTTCTGTCCTAGGTCATTTAGTGACTTATATACGAGTAAAACTACTTTAAAATCAATCCTAAATGTAACTGGAAGCCAGTGTAAGGACCTGAGGACTGGTGTGATATGCTCAGATTTTCTGGTTCTAGTCAGAATCCTGGCAGCAGTGTTCTGGATGAGCTGCAGCTGTCTAATGGTCTTTTTGGGAAGGCCGGTGAGGAGCCCATTACAATAGTCCACCCTGCTGGTGATAAAGGCATGAACAAGTTTCTCCAAGTCTTGGCTTGATTCAATATTGAAGACACCTGGTGCCACACTCTAATCAGCTAAAAACACTTGCAAAGGCCTTTAAATGGTCTCTCAGTCTAGTCCTGTAGACTACACAATCATGAGGAAGACTGCTGACTTGACAGTTGTTTCAAAAGATGACCATTGACACCTTGCACAAGGAGGGCAAGACACAAAAGGTCATTTCAAAAGAGGCTAGCTGTTCACAGAGCTCTGTGTCCAAGCACATTAATAGAGAGGCAGAGGGAAGGAAAAGTGTACAAGCAATAGTGATAACTGCACCCAGGAGAGGACTGTGAAACAAAACCCATTCAAAAATGTGGGGGAGATTCACAAAGAGTGGACTGCAGCTGGAGCCAGTGCTTCAAGAACCACTACACACAGACGTATGCAAGACATGGGTTTCAGCTTCACATTCCTTGTGTCAAGCCACTCTTGAACAACAGACAGCGTCAGAAGCGTCTCGCCTGGGCTAAAGACAAAAAGGACTGGACTGCTGCTGAGTGGTCCAAAGTTATGTTCTCTGATGAAAGTAAATTTAGCATTTCCTTTTGAAATCAGTGTCCCAGAGTCTGGAGGAAGAGAGGAGAGGCACACAATCCACGTTGCTTGAGTCCAGTGTAAAGTTTCCACAGTCAGTGATGGTTTGGGGTGTCATGTCTTCTGCTGGTGTTGGTCTACTGTGTTTTCTGAGGTCAAAGGTCAACACAGCCATATACCAGGAAGTTTAAGAGCACTTCATGCTTCCTGCTGCTGACCAACTTTATGGAGATGCAGATTTCATTTTCCAGCAGGACTCTGCACCTGCACACAGTGCCAAAGCTACCAGTACCTGGTTTAAGGAGCATGGTATCCCTGTTCTTAATTGGCCAGCAGACTCACCTGACCTTAACCCCAGAGACAATCTGTGGGGTATTGTGAAGAGGAAGATGTGATATGCCAGACCCAAGAATGCAGAAGAGCTGAAGGCCTAAAAAACCTTTCTTTGTACTGGTCTTAAGTAATATTCTAATTTTCTGAGATACTGAATTTGGGATTTTCCTTAGTTAGTCAGTTATAATCATCAAAATTAAAAGAAATAAACATTTGAAATATATATCAGTCTGTGTGTAATGAATGAATATAATATACAAGTTTCACTTTTTGAAATGAATTAGTGAAATAAATCAACTTTTTGATGACTTATTATATGACCAGCACCTGTATACAGTTATAGACATAACTATTTTGTGTATAATTATATACAACTATAGTGCATCTACTATTACAGTGCATGTTTTTCACAGACGTCCAGATGAGAAACAGTTAGCGTCTGAATCAGCTTTAGTCTGTAGCTCTGCTTCACCTGTGTGAGGCTGTCACTCAGTCACATGATGATCTTGTGTTGTTGTACAATAACTTTACTGTGATGGATGCCACGTCAGTCGTGGCCATCACCCTCATGACCTTTGGCACCATGTACCCCATGATGAGTGTGTACAGTGGGAAGGTGCTGCTGCAGGTGTGTGTCATTAATCCTGTACCATATCTCAATCACACCATACTATCCATATCATACCATATGAAGTCTGCAATACAATATGAGTTATTGTGATGTTAAAAAAGAGAAATTAAGAATTCTGAAAATGTTTAATTTTGTACATTTAAAAAAAAAGTTAAATTATTCTATCTAGTACGCTTTGAGCTCAAAATGAAGAGCTGACAGCAATGTTCTTAAAGGGACAATAAGTAACTTTTTAGGTATTTTATTATCTAAAATCAATATTTTTATTCATAAATATGCCCTCAATGGTGTACAAATACCTATGCCAATGTTTAAACTAATCCTCTTAAATGAAGAATTTATTATCTTTATATACATGGGACGGGTAGGTCGACGGAGGCTTCCATGTAGTTCCGCCATCTTGCAAAACTATAATAGCAGAGAGGGACAAAAAGTACTAAGCCAACGCGTTTCCACAGCGCGTTTTCGGTCAGAGCCAGAAACGCAGGTGAAGAGCAGTGAGAGGCGCTTGAAACTGCACCGGCAAGTTTAAAAGTCTGGATTGCATTCTTATTATGGACCATACATATGCCGCGCCACAGGAGAAGAAAACATCGTCGCCAAAACAGTCAAAAATAGAACGTAAAAGGAAACGTGACCGTAGATTACAGAAAACAAGAGTTAATGTCGGGGAAGCTTTTTCTAGGTGGAAAGAGCTAATGCTGGATAAAGATTTCAAAAGAGACGCTGAAGTGGCCAGTTTTCTTCTCGACAGGTAAGTCAGTGTTACAATCTATATTATAATATTATTTTTTTTATATCTATCAATGCATATAATTCAGAAAATATAACGAATAAAGAAGACATAACTACTAATTACAATATTTCATGTTTTCCACAGTCAGTAATTCATACTGTAACATTCGTTTGTTAGTTGTCATATTGCAGTTTGTCAATCAATCAATCAATCACCTTTATTTATATAGTGCTTTAAACAAAATACATTGCGCCAAAGCACTGAACAACATTCATTTGGAAAACAGTGTCTCAATAATGCAAAATGATAGTTAAAGGCAGTTTGTTTGAAATAACACACCTGTTCACCTGAAGGAAAACTCGACGAAGTGCTATTAGTAGACATTCTGTCAAAGCTTTTTGGTACATATCGCCTACCGTAGATGCAACGTGCATTTGAAAAAGCCAGGCGCTGGAGAGCAAAATTTGTTTGAATGCAAAATACAATTTCACCACTAGATGGGAGTAATTCCTACTTAGTGTCCCTTTAACTAAGAAAACTCAATACTGTTACATCCCTGGTTACGTGCCTGGTCAGATGATCGGCTGGAACTGACCAATCACAGTTGTCCTCCTCATGTCATTGGTCAGCTTGACAAACTGCTCCAAGAGGTCAGCTCATATTCACTTATTACAGCCCACATAATCTATCAGATGTGTTTTTATCAGACTGATTCGTGATGTTTCTCAGGGGTTCACACTGGATGGAGTGCTCAAAGTCAGAAATGAACACTTCTGGACCATTGGCTTTGGCTCTTTGTTGTGTAGATAATCTTTCTTCATGACCTGTATTTCTAACACACATGTATTTTCAAGCTTTAAGTGCTTTTAGGAGCTGTTTTAAATGTTCTGAAAGGGCTTTTTTTTGTCAAAATAAGTCTTAAATAGAATAGTATAGTATAGTATGAATAGTATAACCGTAGTTACTGTTAATGTGTACTGTTAATATAAATGTTTTTTATATTATGACATTGGGGACAACAAATACTTGTTGTCTCTGCATTGAAAGTCTTGAGTAACCAACCTTTTCACGCTTCAAAATATCCATAAAGACATTGTAAAATATGAATCGAGCCATTCCAAGTTTTGTGAACAGACATGATCATTTCGTATGATTAACAGATTCAGCTTAGGCTTTTGTTCACATATAAACATCATTAACTTCAAACCAATGAGGTATGAGTACGGTTGAGCTGCTGTTGACCATATTATGATATCTTTCACCATAGATTGTCTTTGGTGGGACTGGATTTTTCAAATATCTTCATTTGCATCTTGAAGATTCACGATTCAAGATACATGAAGTCTTATGCATGTATCCTGATAGTTTTCATGGTTGGACCACAGTGATGATGATGTAAAAGTAATAAAATCACTTGATAACTAATGCTGAATATGTACTGTAACAAACACCTTTTAAAGGTCCCCTTCTTCGTGATCCCATGTTTTAAACTTTAGTTAGTGTGTAATGTTGTCACGGTTTTACGCTGCCTGAAGGAATACGGAGTCGAGGATAAACGGAATAAGGTTTTTAATATATCCAACACAGGGGGTATCCAACATGGAGCACAGAGGTAGACACACGTAAGTAGCAAATGTCACAAGTGAGAAGACCCGACAAAACAGAACTGAAGGACAAGGCTTATGTACAACAGATAATTGGGGAAACACAGGTGGATGGAATCATTAAATTAACAGGGACATGGAACACATGAGGAAGATAATAGACACCTGGGAACTAATCAAACTAAACACGGAAGACAGAAACTGGGTCACGGGCAAAAACAAGCTAAATGAGTCCAGGTGTGTGACAGTACTCCCCCCTCCCGGTAGGTGCGTCCTCGCACCGTAGAAACAACAGAGGGAGGCATGGGTGGGAACCTGGGAGGAGGTTCCGGTGGAGGACGGACTCCCAGGAGGGGGCCAGCAGACAGGGACCACAGAAGGAGGAGCCAAGGAGGAGACGACGGAGGAAGGAGCCAGGGAGGAGACAGGAGCAGGAGGAGCCAGATGGTCCACCAGAGACCAGCCAGGACGGAGATCCAAGGTGGGGTCGACGGCGGGAGGAGCCATGGTGAAGGAAGGGTCGACGACACCAGGGGGCCGACAGGCGGAGACTGCACCGGTGGGTGAGGAGCCCAAGATGGAACAGCACAGCCGCAGAGCCAGGGTGACGTCGAGGATCCGGAGGGCCTAGGTGGAGCTGAAGGCTCAGGCGACCAAGGCAGAGGCGGGGTCCTGGCAGACCGCTGTGGAGCCGGAGTGACCGAGGATGGAGGTGGAACTGGAGGGAAGGAGGAGCCTGACAGAGCCGGAGGGATGGAGTGACGAGGTGGAACCAGAAGAGAGGAGTCCCGAGGTGGCGGATGGTCGACGACTGACCAAGGTGGAGCCGGAGGGACGAGGGAGCCCGGTGGAGCAGGTGGGATGACAGGCCACGGTGGAGACGAGGGAGCTAAGAGCCAAGGCGGAGCCGCTGGGTCGAAGGACCGAGGAGGAGTCCAGGGCTCGGAGGCTGGAGGCGGAGACAGGGCCTTAACACGCCAAGGCGGAGCTGGAGACTGGCAGTCCAGCGGCGAACCACCGCGCCCCGATGGCGCGGACTGAGGGTGAGCTGCGGGACTGACTGGCACCAGCAGGGATGGCGAGGAACTGGCTGGTCTAGGAGGAGGAGAGAGGAGAAGGATGGGAGGAAGGACAGGAGGATCAGGACTGGACGGAACCAGCGAAAGAGGAGTAGAGGGACCAGCAGGTTTGGGAGGAGGCGGGAGAGGGAGGCTGGGAGGGAATACAGGAGACACAGAAGATTCAGAGCTGGGCGGAACCAGTGGTGAAACAGAAAAATCATGGCTGGGCGGAACCAGCGGAGACACAGAAGATTCAGAGCTGGGCGGAACCAGCGGAGACACAGAAGATTCAGAGCTGGGCGGAACCAGCGGAGACACAGAAGATTCAGAGCTGGGTGGAACCAGCGGAGACACAGAAGATTCAGAGCTGGGCGGAACCAGCGGAGACACAGAAGATTCAGAGCTGGGCGGAACCAGCGGAGACACAGAGGATTCAGAGCTGGGCGGAACCAGCGGAGACACAGAAGATTCAGAGCTGGGCGGAACCAGCGGAGAAACAGAAAACTCAGGGCTGGGCGGAACCAGCGGAGAAACAGAAGATTCAGAGCTGGGCGGAGCCAGCGGAGATACAGGAAACTCAGGGCTGGGCGGAACCAGCGGAGAAACAGAAAACTCAGGGCTGGGCGTAACCAGCGGAGAAACAGAAAACTCAGGGCTGGGCGTAACCAGCGGAGAAACAGAAAACTCAGGGCTGGGCGGAACCAGCGGAAATGGAGCAGAGGAAATGACTGGAGGAGGTAGGAGTGGGAGACTGAGAGGGTATACAGGGGAATCAGGGCTGGACGGAACCAGCGGGGAAACAGGAAAATTAGGGATTACCTCCATAGACCAGTCCATCAGATCCAGAGCTTGCTCCATATGACCTTCAGAGACTGTATACAGCTCACCCTCAGTCGCAGGAGTGTGGGCAGGGCTTTCCTCCACGCCCTCGATCTCCACGAGGACTCCCACGATGCACGGTGTTGCCGGCTCACACACCTGGTCAGTCGCGCTCTCGAGTTCCGGCTCCCTGTCAGTGGATGGCTCGGGCTCTGCGGCTGCGGTGGGCTCTGGCTCCGTGCGGCGTGATGGTGGCTGGCTGGTCTCTGGGTCGGGTCTTCTGTCACGGTTTTACGCTGCCTGAAGGAATACGGAGTCGAGGATAAACGGAATAAGGTTTTTAATATATCCAACACAGGGGGTATCCAACATGGAGCACAGAGGTAGACACACGTAAGTAGCAAATGTCACAAGTGAGAAGACCCGACAAAACAGAACTGAAGGACAAGGCTTATGTACAACAGATAATTGGGGAAACACAGGTGGATGGAATCATTAAATTAACAGGGACATGGAACACATGAGGAAGATAATAGACACCTGGGAACTAATCAAACTAAACACGGAAGACAGAAACTGGGTCACGGGCAAAAACAAGCTAAATGAGTCCAGGTGTGTGACAAATGTTCATGTTAGAGTATAAATAATATCTGTAAAATTCTAAAGCTCAAAGTTCAATGCCAAGCGAGATATTTGATTTAACCGAATTCGCCTACAAAAAACGACCGGTTTGGACTACATCCCTCTAGTTCCTGCAGTAATGACATCACTAAAACAGTATTTTGACTAACCTCCGCCCACATGAATTCACAAACAGGGGGCGTGGTCTTGTTGCGCTCCGACGGAGAAGAGGAAGAGTTGCATTTGTGTTTGTTGCCATGTCGTTGAAACGCTGTTATTTTCATCTCTGAGTCCAATCACCTTTGTTTGGGCTTCCCAGGGACGCTGTACTTGGAGATTAATGGTTACAATTAATGTTGAACTCGGTTCCCGAATATTATAATCCACATGTAAAACTATGTGCAGCACATTTTGCTGAGGACAGCTTGCTGAGGACTTCCTCAATCTCAATCAGTTTAATGCCGGATTTGCACAAAGATTATTCTTGAAAGATGGAGCAGTTCCCTCTTTGTCTGGAGAAGGCGTTGTTTATGGACCACAACCAGTAAGTGTGTTTTATTATTTAAGTTGGTGCGTTTAACAGTTTCTGTAACTTCTTACACAAAGGGCAATGCTGTTTAGCTTTGTTAGCTAGGTTTTAGGGCTGTGCAAAAAAACGAATGCGATTTTCATGCGCATATCGTCAGTAAAAACGCTCATGTGGATATAAGTACATCTCCAGCACATGCATTCTAGCCCAATCACGATAGCAGGAGGGCAGTGCGCGCTCAGCTGCTGTCGAATCACAATACAGGAACCGCTGACCCAATCAGAACTCGTTACGTATTTCTGAAGGAGGGGCTTTATAGAACAAGGAAGTCATCAGCCCATTTTTGTGACAGTGAAAACTGCGGTATACAGATAGGTGAATTGTGTGAAAAATACTGTGTTTTTTTTACACGCGAAACATAAACACACATGTTATATTGTACACTGTAAACACAATCAAAGGTTCAAAAAAGCGCGAATAACAGGACCTTTAAGGACTTATGTAATATAATGTAAACTCTTGAACTGTGAAGCTGCTATGACACAATCTGTAGTGTTAAAAGCGCTGTATAAATAAAGGTGACTTGACCTGACGTGACATATGACCCTTGAGCGCAAAACATCTTGGTTCCCTAAATTAGGGAATTAGATGCTGCGATGACGTCATCAATTTGGGAACCCCTCTGGTGTGACGAATGTCTGAAGCCCTTATACCATCACGCCAATTTATTGGCCAATAGCACTTAGCACCGCCCTTACGTACATATGCTATACATGCGTACTGAGTGCTATTTCATCAGATTTTACACTATGACGGAGGAATCGCTATCCAAGGTACAGAACGGCCAAGCATCGCAGCATCTCATTCCCTATTCAGGGAACCAAGGTTACATACATAACCGAGATGTTTCCTTTCATAGGTTCACTTCAATGCTGCGATGACGTCATCGCTTTGTGAATGATATATCATAACGCCTGATGTACCTAAGATAGCTGGAAGACCAAGGAAAGAGTCTGCTCAAGCGGAAGAGACCTGGGAGCCAAGAGCCATCCTCACATCCAAATAAGTAGAACTTGATGAAAGTGCTAGGAGAGGACTAACCTGCCCCAGCACAGACATCTCATACAAAGCTCTTAAAAGAGAGCCTGAAAAGAAGCCATTGCTCTTGTAAAATGAGCACGCACCTTAGAGGCGAAGTCACACCAAGCGCCTCATAGGCTAAATATATAGTACTATCTGACCCCGCATAGCAAGGGATAAAGCCTCCAACCACTTGCTGAAGTGAACAGTGTAGATGTCTCGTCCCTTCATAATGGAAAACCAGAGGGTGACATCCTTCTGAAACACCTTTATGGGAGCGCTCAGCAGATATAGTCCTTAAGGGTAATGGACTGGGCCCAGATGTGTCTGCATATGGGCATACAGCGCCATGTACGAGTGGGCCAAAACGGCATCACCAAAAAAGATGCTCACTCAGCCCAACCTTTTCTATGAATAGAATTGTTTGGAAGTAAACGGGCCGACTGGAAGGCAGAAGACTACTCCTGGGCCATTCTTGGCTTGAGCGTCCCCACCCAGAGGCGACGGAGGAGACAAGGAAACCAGGCGGGCAATGCGCATGCTCGAAGCAAACAATCCACTTCCGCTCAGCCAAACCTTGCCATATGAGACCAGGGCTGGACTGGGACAAAAGATCAGCCCTGGACTTCATCCAGACCGGCCCACCATGCATGTAAACATGCGCACACACACACACACACACACACACACACACACACTACATGTCTATACATACATTAATCTGCATGTAAAATTACTGATTAGAATGTATTACTATCAAAACCAAGGAAAAACTATTAAAATAATAAACAAAGAAAATGTAAATTATTTTATCAGGCTTTATTTTAAATATCTAAATGTCTTAATTTATGTGCTTCTTATTATTCTAATAAAATATTAATGCTTAGGGTACACAATTTCTGCTGTAACACATTTTTTTTTTATATTAATTCACACAAATTACCTCTGACCTGTTGGCTGCTTATAGTAGGCTAGTATTAAGACCACTGAACTATAGTAAGCATTATTTATAAAGACCACTGATCTACAATAAAATAAAAGAGTAATTAAGACAAAGAACGTTGTGTAGTGATTTATTTTAAATTTTTCATAACATAATCAAAGGCCTTTAAAAAGCCGAAGCATAAATGGCTGCCCACTGCTCCGGGTGTGTGTTCACAGTGTGTGTGTGTGTGTGTGTGTGTGTGTTCACTGCTCTCTGTGTGTGTACACTTCGGATGGGTTAAATGCAGAGCACGAATTCTGAGTATGGGTCACCACACTTGGCTGAATGTCACATCACTTTATTCAAATGCAGAGCTCAATGCTAGGGTTCAGAACTTTTCTTGCCCTGCCAAAAATAAATGCATAAACAAAAATAAAAATAAAATTGCTATTGTTTTCTTTGTAAATAAGCTGCAATCTCATTTCACAATTCTAATTCCAATACCACAATAAACACTAACTATTAAGTTCAAACATTAATGAAGACAATTGAACCGTCAGTAATACATTTTTGTTTTTTAATTATCATAATTAGCACCGTTTTCAGGTACAAATATTGCATAATCAAATGTAAAATACTTCAGGTGAAAATATAATAAATATGTACTGTAGTGCACATATTTAGCAAAATACTCCTTTCTTATGGCTATTTTTCAATCTCAACTAACCTGCTATGGTCTTTAAAGGGCTTTCTTGAGGTAAATGTAAGGTTCTGTGACAAAATTGTTCCCCTGCTGTTTTGACTGATAACTGATCAATATTATTTCTGAGGCATATATACATTTCTGTAAGTTGTACTGTATCTTTAAACAGAAAGTAACAGATGATCGGTTTACTTGAACTGAGGCACTAAAGCGATCTGTCACGTCATATTTTCTAGCGCCAAAACGGTATTGTCTGAAGTTTGTAATAAAATGGACAGAACCTGAGAGCTGAGAATTTTAAATGTAATTTATATAGATCAGTGAGTGGTGGCATATTACAGCTGGAATATCCTAACTTTTTGAAACAAAACAATGCAGTAGCCTACGTGTATCATTACATTTCTGTCTCACCTCAGCAGTCAAGTCCCGCCCTGAGGACGTCTTCACTTAAGTCTTTTGCCTTCCAGCAAATAATTTATTTATCTTGACACATTTGGTGGCATCTGCCTCAAGTGCTTGTCGTTTTCTCTCTCTCAACGTTCGGCCCCTCCTTTACGCTTAGATATTTTATTATTTAACATATTGAATTTCGTTGCAGTTGTAAAGCAGCTGCTTTTCAAGGCTAGAACTTGATTCTGATTGGCCAGTGAGCAGTGAACATGTCACGTCTCGCAGCTCGCGTCAGCATCATGCGCACACGTCGTTTTATCTGTTCTTATACTGCTTTTTGTAATGTTTTAAATAAATTATTGTGACTAACGTAAAAAAAAAAAGCATCATGCGGATTCATGAGAGAGACAAATAAGGCCGGAATTGGACTGTACAACAATAGTACTTATAATAGTACAACCTATACTTACGAATATATTTGCAATAAATAATGATTTAAAAACAAAATACATAACGCACCAGCCCAACCAGACCGCGGCCCACCGGGAATCTCCCGGTAGTCCCGATGGCCAGTACATGCCTGTATGAGACTCACACAACCGAGGGTGCAAGAGTAAGTCCACTCCTGGGGTCAGGTGATCCGGGACATGAACTGCTCTGATCGACAGGAACCTAGTCTGCGTCCAAAGAAGAACATGTCTCGCCAACCTGACAGGGAGAGTGTAATCCTCACAGATCAATGTATGAGATCACAGTCATGTTGTCAGTCCTTTACCTAATGTGACAGCCACTCAATTGCTCAAAGGCCAGTTCAATGGAATAATAAAGTATTGGCAAACTTAATTCAAAAAGCAGACCTGAGGAGCTTCCTGTGTCTCTTGATGATCAGGATGCAGAAGTACCCATCCTTAGACTGATGGTCACAAACCAATCTTTGGTTCAGATAGAGACCGGATGAGCATCTGTGTCCTTGACATTGCTTACTCCAAGCACAAGGTTAGGTGACGCACATTCAATCAACCCAAATATGCTAGATGGTGTAACCATATGACAGCCTGATCCTCCCTCATGAGGCCCGAGACACATGAGTTGCGAGAAAAACCTCTGAAACAGGAATGGATACTAAATCAGGGATGCCAGCACCAACCACAGAGTGGGGACTTGGATGTCAACATAGGCCCTGCACCAATGCAAACGCAACATGCAGCGGAAAAACTGATAAAGGCAACAAACTTTTAGGTTGCCCACATTTATACACAGTTCCATCTCAATGCAACAGCAGAGCTGAAAAGAACAGAGTAATTTATCATGCAAACCACTGCTTGGTAGCATGAAGCACCCACATCTCTAGTGCACAGTAATGTATTCATGTGAAGCGAGTGTTGGTAGCAAAATGAAGTAGGCTGACCATGGTGAGCATTAATAGCTTGCCATAAAAGATACTCTTACACGTGAACTTTTTCTCAAAGAAGCTCAGCTCAGAGTAACTCAGTTGGGATGAGAAGAATAATGATTAGGCCAGTTATGCAAATAGTTTTGCTAGCTTGAAGTGCCAAAAACCATGTTGCATGACAGATGTGTGTTGCAAAACTCCACAGATCCAGCTCATAGCACAGAGTCCACTATTTGTTCCTGCTCAAACAGCAGTGGAGCTGAAGAATTATTATTAGCTGGACAGTCTAGTGTTTGGTAGCATGAAGCACCAAAAACCAAAGCGCACTGCAATGTCAGCTGTGGAATCCATGATAAAAACGGGTCACATGTAACTAGATTTTGAAGCGTAAGTGCCAAATCAATGTACATGCATTCATGCAGAGCAGGAATAGAGACAAGAAACCCCTGCTCACTCTGCACCTCGAGTCACTATGATTTGTTCCAGTTCAAGCATCAGCGGAGCTGAAAGAAAAATGAATAGCCAGGTAGACTAATGCTTGGTAGCACGAGGCACCAAGACTATAATGCAAGACAAACATCGGCTGCAGAATTCTTAGAGTCTGCGCCTAGAAGCAGTACACCAAATAAGTGCTGGAGGTGTAAGCACCAATTCAACACACGTGCCTGCATCAGTGCAGCGCAGAAGTAGAGAGAAAGATGCTTATCTCTACAATCTGAGGCAATATAACATTAATGTTACAACAGCTTGCCACTTAATACTTCAGCTCAATACAGCAGCTCCTAAGAGTCTGCGTCCAAAAACAGTACACAAACAAGAGTTGAAAGTGTAAGCGCCAAATCAAATGAACGTGTCTGCATCAATGCAGCTAGGCCAATAACAGAGAGAGAGCAAAACCCGCCAGCTCACTGTCATAGCTTGCTATAATCACGTGAGCGCTTCCATTTGTTTCAGCTCGACGCAGCAGCGGAGCTGAATGAAGTAGTCAGGCAACTATTATTGGTAGCAGGAGGCGCCAAAATAATAGTGCACAACACCCACCTTCTGCAGGTGTGTTGTGTCGGAGTCTGCATCTAAAAACAGTACACGAACAAGAGTTGGAAGCGTAAGCGCCAAATCAAATGAACATGTCTGCATTAGTACAGCTAAGCAGATAACAGAGGGAAAAGGGGAAAACACCTGCTCACTGTTATAGCTAAGAAATACTCTGAAACATATGAGCTCTTCCACTTATTTGTTTCTGCTCAATGCTGAAGCAGAGCTGAAAGAAATAGTAATTAGTCGTGCAAACTAATGCTTGGTAGCTCTAAGTGCCAAGACTGTAGTGCACGACTTAACGTCCTCAAATCAGTGCCTCTCATATACATATAAAATTGAGAAAACACTTTATCCATGGAGGGAGTAGAGCAACTGTGGATATTATATCAGTAAGCTTGCCCCTTAACCCATAGCTTATATCTACAGCTTGTGTCGCCTGCGAGCTCAAGAGCCAGGGGCGGCTGTAGAGTATGCGTCATCCAATCCACAGCCAACAGAATCGATTACGAGCTTCCGGAGCGGGAAACAGATATGACTAACCACCTGACTCACGAGGTGCTCTTCTGCTGAACACGTGGTCCGGGGAATAGAGCGAGAGAAAAGGGGGATTAATTCCGTTCTCTCACTCACTGAACACTCGGGCTCATCGCCGTCACCCCAAGCGTCGAGTTCGTGCGGCACATTTCGGCAACTGCAGAACTAGAACAGCAATGGTTGAACGAACATCTCTCCTTCTTCAGAAAGAGAGCGAGCCCAGAGTGCAACTTATTTTCAAACACAGATATCACGGAAACAACAATAGATAAAGGCCGCAAAACGGTCTTCCTACCTGTTTCCTCGTGAGTCCGTGTAACGTCATACATAAATACTGGAAAACCCATTGTGTCCGCCTTAGAGGAGTAAACTGGTCTATATATATAGATGGCTTAGATCACAAGAATCTCTTTCCTATGGGCAACAGATGATTCGCTTCAGACATTCGTCACACCAGAGATGTTCCCAAAGCGATGATGTCATCGCAGCATTGAAGTGAACCTATGAAAGGGAACCAGTCATAAAGGTCAATTTTTTCAAATTAATATTTATACTTCATCTGAAAGATCTGGTTCAGATGGAATTATTTAAAAATCAGGAATCTGAGGGTGCAAAAAAAACCCCTAAAAAATAATCTTTAAAGTTGTTCAAATGAAGTTCTTAGCAATGCGTATTACTAATCAAAAATGTAGTTTTGATATATTTACGATAGAAAATTAAAAAAATTATCTTCATGGAACTTCATTATATAATAATGATTTTTGTCATGAAAGAAAAAACTATAATTGTGACCAATACAATGTTTTGTTGTGTGTTTCTACAAATATCCCTGTGAAACTGATGACTGCTTCTGTGCTCCAGGGACACAGATGAGAGTCCTGATCACTCAGCTCTTCAGTAAAAACCCTTCAGACAGGAGATCTTAACTCACTGTGTTTCTGCGCAGGCCGGCTCCGTTCACGTCCGCATGCGCAGAGATGCTGACGAGCAGATGGTTTTGGCCCATGTGACCAGCCAGCTACACACACTAGTGTCCACGCTGACCATTCAGATCTTCAAAGACGACTAGGCACGTCACTCGCTGACCTCCAGCACCCTGCCCACCGGCTCGCTCAGCCTCTCGGAGTCGAACCCGGTCACATCTACACCTGCGAAGCCCAGCAGCCCTCCATCCGAGTTCTCCTTCAACACGCCGAGAAAGCACATCCAGCCCGTGGTGTTCCAGACGGCCCAGCAGCACAGGCCCTTCAACACGCCTCTCTCCTCTGGGATGACCCTCTACTCCAGCACGCTGAACCAGGGCTCTGTCCCTGCCATGAGGATGGGCCTCGGGGTTCAGGGATACAGGACTCTGAATGCAGCTCCGCACAGATACGGCAGCGGTCTGCCCGCGTCACAAACTGGCCAGCAGAGACCGTGAGCTGATGACAGCAGCATCACGCCGCTAGCACAGCGCTACTCTGAGTGTTTATTAATGGACCAAGAGTTCTATTTTCAGTGGATGCTTTATCTGTATTCTTTTTTGTATTAAACTGCTATCAGACAACTGTGAAGGTTTTTATTTTTTTTAAACATCCTCATTGTTCACAATACCAATCCTAAACAGTATGTGAGAGTGGAATAAGTGTGTAACCATAGCATGTTAAAAAGAGTGTGGATGGTCTTGGGCTGCCCTCGACTAGGGACTTTTCTGCTCGACTAGCAGTCGTTCTTTTGAAGCATTAGTCGACTAATCACACATTTATCAATTAACTATTTAAATTGTAATGAGCCTTTAATTGCATATATAGCCTAATAAGTGTTTAAGTGAACACATAAAGAAGTAATGATGATGAATGTGTCAGAGAAAAACAGTGAGGAGGCTGCATTGACATTTGAATAATTTATGGTTCTACCAATGTTTTCTTAATTTTCAGTTTAAGAGATCGGTGACACTGACTCGTCATCTCTGCAGTAGTGATGCGTCCGTCATCATCTGAGAATATCTGTCTTCCATTTGAATTGGTTGAAAGCCTGTGTTATACTTTCCGATTCCTCAAGTCCACTATGGACCGCTAAGATAGGCGTGACGTTAAAAGTGTCATCAGAGAGCGGACGACCGCGTGCCTCCCATTTTTGTGACCGTGTGGCCTGTTGCTTCTTGAACCTGTACATTCAGTCAATAAAACAATACAAAAATAGCCAGATATGCAATAATTCTTGGCACTTGTTTGTTCACTTGTTTGTTGTGGAGATGACCATCAGTGTACGCTTTCAGCAGTATAAATACAAGTAGTCCACGTCCACGCTGTCCATGTGTGCGTCCAGATCGTTCATGTGGAGAGTATAACACAGGCTCAGTACTTGGACCACTTCTCTTCTCTGTCTACATGGCATCATTAGGTTCTGTCATTCAGAAACATGGCTTTTCATACCACTGCTATGCTGATGACACTCAACTCTACCTCTCATTCCATCCTGATGATCCGACGGTAGCTGTTCGCATCTCAGCTTGTCTAACAGACATTTCTTACTGGATGATGGACCATCACCTTCAACTCAACCTTGCCAAGACAGAACTGCTTGTGTTTCCAGCAAACCTATCGTTTCATCACAGGTTCACCGTCCACTTAGGTAATAGTGTATTTATCAACAGATGGCTAATTAGCCTGGTTAGCTTCGGTGGTTAGCACCTGCTGTAAGTACAAGCTCCTGTGTGCAAAAAGCACTTTTGTCCCTTTATGGTAAATCAAAAATGTCTATATATTCTAACAATTAAAATATTTTGCATGCAATGTAAATTCAAAGTCTCTTAGACATTCAATATTTGCCAGTGGTCCACTTAGATGTTGTATTCTGTGTATGTGGATACACACAATGAAAGCAGTGAAGGGTTTTCTGTGTTTGGGTGCTTTGGTTTTATGAGGTCGATCAAGCATCATTCATCACCAGGAATTAGGGACAAAAGGTTTAGTGACACATGTTTCCAGTCAAACAGAGTGTTTTTATGTGTGTGAATTTTATTTAAGAATATAGCCAGAACAAGCATCAAAAATTACATTGCACTAACATTCACAAACACTGATGAACCAAAACTGTGATTTGCTGAAGTGTGGTGTGAGTGTGTATGGGTCTTTGTGTGTCATCCATTAGACCGCAACATTATGTTTTTTTCGGGACTCTTTTGTTTTGGGAGTGAGACTGGTTTGATCTAAAAAGGGCCTGACACATTCACTCAAAGGTCACATGAGGCCAAAACTGTTCAACTGACAAAGGTTGAATAATGCAGAGCATGAATCTGTAGTGAAAAGTGAGGGCATTTATTATATTCCTTATTGACTATATTGTTGCTTTACTTACATTTGCCCAGCTGTTTTTAACTCTTCATGTGCTTACTGTGCACTGCTCTCTTCTTCCACTTGAGAGTTTACATGATATTCACACCTCATGACAGAATTTAGCTTCCACACCATTAGCTCATTTAGTAAGAGTCCCTCTCACATTTGTCTTCAGTCTTCTCTTTTACTCTTTAAAGGGACTTTTTCTAGTAACTCAGGAGACAAAGAATGCTGGAAGCTACTCCTGATGTGTTTTACATTAACATTGACCATGTGTCTAGCAGATATTTAGATTAAGATCACATCACATTTGGTCAGTGTTAAATAAAGGAGGAATTGAGCTAAACATTTTGTGATTGGTTCACTTAAACCAGCATCACCCACACCAGCATCCAAATATGAGTCCTCATCACTTTATGGACTGAAGCTCCCACACTCACACCTCATTTTGAAGTCTTCTGGAGGTTGCACTTGTTTGACACCTATGTCATCAAGCTTGTTTCATTTTAGAAATGTAACCATTATAAAATTGACTCATTTTTTGTGAGTTGTAAATTATTGTCATTTTTCTTTCTCTGCAATGTAATGGTTACTTTCTGAAATGAGGCAGCTTCGGTAATGCATGTTGCCAACAAATGCGACCTCTGGAGGATTCAACCTTCCAAATGAGACACAACAATTGTCTGGTCTCATCTATATACTCTCTAAAGACTACACAAACCTCTCTCTGCACTTACCTGCTTAAGCAAATTTATTCCCAGTGCAATTGTTGATCTTTTCACACACATGTTCCACTGCCTAACCTGGTTATAACCAACAGAAGCTCTACCAGACTGTGGTCCAGAATGTCATTCCCTGGAGGAATATGTGGATCAGTTTCTGGAGCTTTGTCATGTTGTACCCTGGAATGACGACACCTTGAAAGTGTGTTTATGGTGTGGGTTGATCTTCTCTTTTTAAGGTGGGCATACACTGTGTGATTTCTGTACGAGTAGATCGCTTGCGATGTAAAGCCAAAGCTCACGATTTTTATGCCCTCACTGTACGGTCCGATTGTCGAGTTGCGATTTGACTGCTCACACTATACGTGAGGAACCAACCGAATCAACACGTAGGATCCCTCAGAACCCAGATGTTTGGTTTCGTTTATGGTTTCGTGCACGCTCAGTGAGGGAAACGCGGAAAATCAGTACGTAGCCCTGCTTCAATGGTGCGGTACCTCACGAGAGGGAACCAAAATTTCGGACAAAATCCATCCGACCAACCGATTTCTGGTCATCGCCTCTCGTTTCCCCTTGTACACTGCACAAACACTGCATGACAAACAACGCACGAAAATGCTGAATATCGGCCCGACCCAAAAAAGAGTCGCAGGAGTCAGAATTCAGCTCAAAATCGGATGAAAATTGCACAGTGTATGCCTGGCCTTACTGGTGCCAGTTACACACTATCCCAGTACATGGATTATGCCCTATGGTCAAGTGGTTTCTTGTTTACTATAGAAGATTAATTTAGTTTTCCTGAAACCTTGACAATCTTTTCAGTATTCCCAGAGCCACCAAAGTCAACTCCAGCCCCAGAACTCAGAGTCTTCCGCTGTTAATACACTCATCAGATCCAATTCTTGACCAAATGCGGTTTCTGAACTTACTGCAGCAGCTTCATCTGATCTCCCTGTACTCTTTGACATGGCCAAGAGGTTTTCCTTGCTCTCCCAAAGTCCTCTGATCCAGTGAGCCTGTCTCCATGAATTTCCCCATCTATGCTCTTCCCACTTACACTGTAGCTTGATTTGTCTCCACAACACTTCCAAGGTTTCTCGTTCCTCTGGCTCCACTATGCCTGCCTGTGCTATTGACTGGATCTGTGATACCTGCTCTTCCTGGGACACTTGCTAAGAAATCCCTCCCATGGTCTCCTGCTCTTCTGGCAAACATGAGGTCCTCTGCTTAGCCAGATTCCCAGTGGAATGCTGTTCTGATAGTGGTCCCTTGCTCCATCTGCTTTACCATTTGTCGAGTTACTTTATATTTGACATCAGTCTCTGCCATGAAATCAGTCCATACCCTTACGAAAGGAAAATATATTGTTATGAGCAAAAGTCATTTGTTGGTTGTTTCCATTCTGCCCTCTTGTGTTCTCTGTGCATGTTTGTTTCAGATGGGCGGTTCCTGGAGATAATTAATTGGAGGCTGCGATTGGTTCTCCTCTTCACCTGATCCAGATATAAGGACTGCCCCAAATACTCAATCGAGGCCATGATTGTGCCATCGCGTGTGACTCCATAGTTTGCTGTTTGCCTTGTTATTGTTGTTTGTTTTAATTTGAGTGTCTTACCAGAGAGATAGTGTGTTGGTGAATAATATTGCGATTGTGTTCTATGATAATTATATTGTATTGTTTTTTCTTTGTTTTAAATTCTGTGATATTCCCGGTTAACTTGACCTAAGCCTGATTGACTACGATTTTGGATTCTGATTGTAAATTGTTTGCTGTTAACTTGTGTGTATATATATATATATATAATTTATTCTTTTGGTTTCTTAAATTTTGATTTAGGAAGTGTAGAGGGTTAACAAAGAGGATTTTTTTGTTTGTTATTTTGGCCTTGTCTGCCCCTGACGCCAAGTCCCAACTTGTAAATAAATTATTATTTATTCAACCTCTCTCTGGTTCAGAATCTCTTCCTTTTCCTGTTACGGCTGACCCCTAGAAGTCGTAACAATATTTACCAATATATTTCTTAAAATATATTGTGATATATTGTAATATATTATTTTCCCTTTTTATTTTCTAATAATTTATATATTTGAATACATTTTATAATATATTGATGATACATGTATTATATAATATATTGCAAAATATACAAATGATTGCCGCTTTCAATATATTGCAATATATTGGAAAAAATAAATATATATAAGAATGTATGCCTAATATATTACATGATATTTTCCAATATACTGCAATATATTTTTGTTTCATAAGGGTAGACACAAGGATCAACTCCATCCTTCTCTCTGGCTCCACCATTGTTCTTGATGACTATGTCTCCCAGGCCGTGAATCATAGTATGAGTTACATGTCAAAAACAAGTCAGCTGTTGTCAGACATTGCTCATTAATTGAAAGTATTGTATTGTTCAGTTTTGAAAATGTAATTGTCATAAATAAAAAACAGAAGGCACAGATTTATATTGTCATATCTTATAATTTATATTTAGATATTTGTTGGCTGCTTTTGCTTATTGTGATTTCTTATTTAATTGAGCGGCTTTACATCTTATCTAGCA
Organism: Carassius auratus; assembly: GCF_003368295.1. Lineage (NCBI taxonomy): Eukaryota > Metazoa > Chordata > Actinopteri > Cypriniformes > Cyprinidae > Carassius > Carassius auratus. Next base: position 20,789,620 of record NC_039280.1, on the reverse strand, counting down.
AACATCTGGCCACATGTAAAAACTGGATCAGCCAGTGTTTTCTGTGTATGTGCTGATATCAGGGTCTTCAGTATGGATCAGCAGATATAATAAACATATTCCCTTTTATATTCAATTTTAAGGTGAGATAATATGATAACATTTGATTAAATATCACTGTTTGTTGCTGTATTCAGTCTGCGGTGGACCTGGACCACAGTTAGAAGCAGAGAACATGACAGAAAAATGGCCTTGATGAAGGTCTGCGGCAGGTCTCACTATCACCCATTATTCTGTTAGCATCCTATGTCCATTTCATTTCCTGACTGTGCAGTTCACTACAGAACCTCCATTGCAGCATTATCAGGGTGTTTGTCCAGGTTTTCCCTGGATTCCCATTTAGATTGCATGACCAGAATGACCAGAATGATGGAAAACCTTTAATGACCTCCTTTTGGTCTGAACAGCAATCTGATTGGATATCCAGCTAGCAAATAAGAATTCATCATTTTTGTTTCTGATTGGTTGAGATTTCTGCAATGCTGCTACACTGTACAAGTTATAAGAAGACAGAACAGAGCGCAAACCTGCTTCAGTCATCTGACACTCTTCATGTCTGTACAAGCACATTAAACACACAGTACACATGATCTTAGGTCTGCCATTTTCTCACCTGTGTTCATGGATTTAACCAAGATTGTTTTATTTTTTTATTTTCATTTGATTGTTACACTATTATACACAATCCAATCAAAAGTATGTGCTTACCGATCTACAGTGCTAATAGTGATTTACTATTGCTAACGTACATTAAGTTTGTGAAATGCTGCATTAAGTCTGGAACATAATGACTATATTAAATAGATAACTGTTTGCTATGCTTTGTAATAAATCACAGTGGATTCTCTTAAAAAAGAAAATTTAAAAAGCCTCCTTGTTCCATTTCTAATTTATTGAGCTGTATGTGTGGTACATGTGATTAATAAATACAGATGAAGACTTTACGAGAATCCTGTTTCTTCCTAAACCATATGGTTAAAAAAACCCATCTGACGTATTCCAAAGCACTGCAGTTAGTGAATACATTGAGTATCACTGAAGGATCAACCATCTTCTCAAACATGTGTTCATTCTTGAATGTAGTTTTTCCTCCTGATACTGTGAGATATGTCATTGAAGTGTACACACAGACATCGCAGTGTGTGTGAACGTGTCTGTAGTGAGCTAATGGCAGTCTGGTGAGTGTGGTGATGGGAGGATGCTGCTCTGGCCTAGACCTGACAGATGGAAAAGCTTACAGGAATGATAATGGGGAGATCGTGTGGCCTGTGCTTCCCACTTAACATCTGAAAGCAGCGAGACTAGAGAATTATCTTTCACAAGCGGACCATCACAATGCAGGCAAAGGTAAATAAAATACATTCGTACAGGAGGGACGTGAATGCAGAGAGATGATGAAACCTTCGTATCATTTGCAGAGAAATGTGATGGTCTAAAGCTAGCCATGCTAAAGGAATGCCTCTTTGAAATGGGAAAATATTTCCAACCATTAGGGATCAGTTCTGTTTGTAGAGGCTAATATTTAGGCTTGTGATCTTCAGCCACTGTCTTCCTGAAACTGACAGGTTTTATGTTTCCCTTCTCTTCATCTCTCTCTTCGGTTTCTGCAAGGAATTAAAACGTAGCCACTGTTTGCAGGTGTACATCTATCCAGTGCATCTATACATCTATAACACTGCATTCAACCAGGGTGTGATACGTGGTAATAATCGCAAAAATGGCAAAATAACAAACAAACATAATACAGTTGAAGGAAACCTTTGTGGATCTGGCCCAAAAATAGTTCAGCTGATGTTCAGTTACAATGACTGGCTCTGGTCGGAGTACAGTGGTTATACAGTATCTGGTGCGAAAGGATCATTTATAGATTACTAATATGTTAAGGAAGAAACAGAAACTGTGTGAGCTGTAAGTATTGAGGGAGGAAGAGAACGCTGTTCTTTCACTCCCTCCACCTACAGCTCCTGCCAGCACCGAGACTCGAACCTGCGACCTTCTGGTAACTAGTCCAGCTCTCTAACTATTAAGCCACAGCTGCCCCATGATCCTGAATGATCCTCTGAATATATATATATATGCATTTTAATATTTTTTTGCATAAAATAATATCTTATATCAATCTAAAACCAAGCATTTTACTGTAATTTAAAAAAAAAACCTGTCTGCAACAATGTAACCATTAATTTGTTCCTTTCTTGTGATTTTTGTTTAAAAAAAAAAAGCCAGATATTTTATAAGAACCAGACTTTAGAGTAATGTCCCTCAGTCTGAACTCCACACATGACATCGTTTACCAGAAGTGACATCATTCAGCTCTCTTCAGTAGTGCAGAAAATAGTTAGTAGTATCATATTTCCCTTTCATATTTTTGAGTATACTATCAAGAGTAACAGCCCAACTCTGTTACATCAAATTAATATGGGAAATGATCATTTTTCAACCTATTTTAATCCATATGTATATACAATGTACTTATTTTATTTTTGGAAAAAGGAAGACAATTAAGAATTAAAGCATTTCTTGCTGATTACCATCTGACATAAGGATTCAAACAATAACATTGTGCTTTTAGTTACATTTCTAAATTATTATTATTATTATTATTATTTTTACAAAAATAAAGAGACCATAGACATAAAATTTGTGTATTTTTAGCTTCAGTCCTATAAAAAAAATGTGAAAATTATGATACATTTTACATTTTTTTCTAACTGAATTGCCATGATGGACACCTGAGCACATGTCGTTTCATAACTGTGTAAAATCTGTTCTGTGTAAAACACTTCTTAAACCAATCCCATTTTGTCCATTACGGGGTTAATGAAAAAAACTGATAATGATCTTTAATGGCCTGAGGTGGGAAAATATGATTTTATGGAGGTTTGATATGTGCCTAATGATGTGGGGTATTTAGAAAATGCATCATATGTACAGTAGATAAAAAAGTACATTCCATAATATATATATAATATTTTATATTTGACTATTTGTTTTTCTCCCATTTGTGGGAGTGATGGATGGACCCAAACCTTCAATGACGTGTGAGTAACGGCAACATTAACGTTCTGTGTCCGTGTAACAGAGATTCCTGTCACAGAACATCGCTGTTTGCTTAACCTCTTCACGAGCGCTCGGGCAAGGGGCAAAGGTCAGGAACACAGGCCTGTCATTACCCTGATTACCTCACGCTTCATCAGACACAGCAGAGACGGCTGAGACCGAACACTGACACAGCTACTGACAGCCTTCACAGCACACCTCAAATACACTCCACCGGAGCAAACCCTTCTCTGATGGAGAGAACACTTCCTGTGACCAGAGCTTTTCCAAAATCAGTGCTCAGATCAGACAGGCCACGGTGAGAGACTCATCTGAGGTAATTCAGCCTCTTCTTGAGATCTGCAAGCACTATTTCTGTGCTCAGACCGTCCTTTCCAGGAAATATTGTGTTTTAGGATGACCATGATCTTGTGGACTCCATCGAGGCGCTGTCACTTTAAGAGCACTTGTTTCGTGCGGGAGTGTTCAGGAATCACATCTGAGAGTGTCGTGAAGCGTGGAATCATCTTCACATAAACTCTTCCAGGTCAGATTTAACACGTGGAAATGGTTTTGGAGGAGACTCCGGTTTTTGGTTCTGTTTCTGTGTGAGGAGACGGTATCAGACTAAAACACTGACGTCAATGACTGGACCAAAAGAGAAGTGACCTGAACCGGATCATTCAGCCGAACAACATCTGATAGTCCTTTACTAACACTGGCCAACGAGAACAGAGGTCCACTTCCACTCCTTTACAACCAAAACCCCATCTGAGTGTGTATCATGTGATTCATACAGAAGAACTGTGTAATAATCAGATGTTTCTGAGAGAACAGCAGAGTCTGGACTGAGATCCATCAGAAGACCACATCCATTGAGTGTCCTAATGTAGACATAATAGAGTTCAGACATCGCAGTGCAATTGTACTGATCCTAAATTTGATATTAACTAATGGTTAAATGAATAAAAAGCAGAGCAGAGTGTGTTTAATTGTCACAGTTCATATGTGTCCAGTGATTGTGTCAGATGAAGCACAGGTGTGTGAAGTGCTGGAGCAGCAGAGATATGAAACACACTCTCTCTCTGTGTGTGTGTGTGTTGTGTTGTGTCTGTGTGTGTGTTGTGTTGTGTTGTGTTGTCATGTACGCTGTGTGCAGCTCAATCCACATGTAGTGTGTTCTCTGCGGTGAACTGGATCAGTGTGTGTGTGTGTGTGTGTGTGTGAGATATTGGACTGCAGAGTTGTAGTGATCGGGTTTCACGCATGTGCACTTGTGTCTAGGATATAATCTGAATTTATTACATGATTATTATTATTGGACTTACTTTGCATTCCTATTAATTATTAATTGAAGTGGCATCATTATATGACCTTAACTACTACTTACATTTTAAATATTCAATTCAAGTTTATTTGTATAGCGCTTTTTATGATACACATCATTGCAAAGCAACTTTACAGAACATTAAGTTTCTACAATATTTAGTAGTGGCAAGTGTTGATCAGTTTATGTGAATATTACAGGACTTTTCAAAAAAATTAATACAAGACGTAGTCAGCCAAATGATGAACACTATTAACAGCATTATAATGTGATTGCACAAATAGCAATTGTATTACAATATGCTGTATTTATAATAATTGTGTCCTATTGCATTTTAATACAATAATGCAAAGGATATTTACAGCAGATTTCAATTATTTGTTTGATATTCAGAGACTAGTTCATGAAAAAGCAAATGCTTTTATTATGTTTTAGTCATTATAAAGCAAGGAAACCTTTCTTTAGCTTGTTTTACAGATTAAATACATATATGAATATGTAAACAGGATACAGAATCGTTTATTGATTATATTTTAAAACATTCTAACAAACGGTCACAAAAAACACTTGTTTAAGAGACAGCTTCTAGTTTCGCGTGTTTAAAAGCTAAACATATGTCTCAGAATTCACATCGATGTATGTTTTTGAATGAAACAGATTTTGCCCTATACTGTATGAAATTGTTAGTCAACGTAATTTCATAATGAACATGTTATCAGGTTCCACATTTTTACATGATAATGGAATCTGTGCTAGAAATCATTAGTCGTATAAAAATCATTAACGCTGAAGGCAAGCCCTTTTTTGTTGCTAATTATTTCTCTTTTAAATTCTGCTCTACACAGTACACTGCAGCTGAAGATGCTGTAAGTGAACAGACAAGTGTGTGGTCAGTCTGATTAGAAGTGACGTCCAGTGCCAGTGATCATGCAGGTCATCAGTGCTGTCACGAATGTTGTGTTCCTCTCTCCACACGCTACTGAAGGAGCTGAAGAGGATCTGATCACAGAAGTGCAGAACAGATCATCCTCTACTGATCCTGCTGGACTCTTCAGAGCTGGACTGCAGAAAAATACATTTAAATGCTTACAAAACACACTTCCTGTTAGATCGGCATGATGAAGTGATGGATAGATCACTAACAGATATTATAATATGATCGACAGTGTTTTATCTGGGTTTCTCAACAACAAAAAATCACACAGTCCTTACTTCCACTTCTAACACTGTCGTAGTGGAGTTTAATGATCGAGCTTTCACTGCTGGTTCAGCTCAATAAACATTCATCACATGAGAAACAGGCCAAGTAGATCAGCTCAGGTCCAAATACACTGAAATAAAGCCAAACTATTCATTCATGTCTCCAGGAGTTTGTGAAAAAATTTTGTTGTTGTTGTTGTTTAAAATAAAACATGTTGAATTTGGAAAACATTGCTGATGATGGTAGCATAAACCAAATGATGTTGCTAGTGTTCAGGAAAGGCTTGAGAGATGTCCAGACTGATGAATGGGGCTCGAGGTCATCAGAAGGTGTCCAGGGTCTGCTCTCTGAATGCAGGCTGAGGTTAAAGAGCAGCGAACTATTATAACGGAATATGAATTAGTTATTAGCCTGTTTTACACTTCACAATCACGAAACTCCGTCCTGGGTTTTCTGTGTGTTTATGCACTTCACAATAAACATCTTGCTCTTAGCCCAATCTACAGGCGTAACGAATCCCGATTTAAATCGGTTATTTATCCTGAAAACAGTCTTTATAATAGTATTATAATTATTTATTATTAGTAGTATTATAATTCCTTATTATTATTTGTCACGTTTCATCGTTAGCCATATTTCGGCGGCTTTAATTTGCACACTCTGAATATGAAAATGCGGCGCTTGCCATGAAAAGGGGATTTTTTTTATTTATTATTGTTTTATTAAAATCTTGCCTCTTTACCGCATTAAATGATTAGGTCTGGTCTATATACTCTAGGTCTGATGTTGTAATGTTCAGTTCTCGCTGCAGCTCGGTTGTTTGTGTTCTTGACCTCTGACCCGCGCAGGACGTCATCACGGAACTCATTCAGTCAGAATTAATCAGCACGTGTTTGCTGCACTGAATGATTCCATATGATGATGATACGTTATTTGAATCAGCCGAACAGTTTATTTGTATGCTTTTATGTGATTTAATTTAATCTGTTTATCATTTGTTATAATTAAATGAATTTAATTAAATAGTCTATGTAATTTCATTTGAAATGTAGCTACTTTACAAAACGTTATTTTATTTAGGCTATTTGCTCGTTTTGTTTTTCAATCACTGCACTCATTTATATATATAGGATATTTATACATATATTTATACACATATGTTTAGGCTATATTTTCTTAGTCCATATTCTCACAACAAATTGTCTCACCTATCACCCGTCTTTGAGTCACGAGCGTTGTAAAATTATTACACATTTAAATACATAAATAAATTAATGCATTTAGCAGACGCGACTTACACTGCATTGAGGCTAGCATTTTTAACTAACGTGTTCCCTGGGAATCGAACCCACAACCTTGTAGCAATGCTCAACCACTTACAGAAATTACATTATTTACCCTCATTTCGTTTATGATTTTCAGCTAACGCTCATGTGTGTGTGTGTGTGTGTGTGTGTTCGTTCAACAGAATTATTTAACAAGGACTTTATATCAGAATTATTAGTCCAATAACATCGTATAAAATTCTGATCTGTAAAAGGAAAAAAAATCAACGTTTTGGACTTGCGGAATTAAAATAAAAATTTAATCTACAATCACAACAAGTATTTTCGTTCATCTGTTTTAGAGAGCCGACAGCTCCTGACACTGGAGGAGTTTTAAGATTATTTCTGGTCATCTCTTCAGAATTATATTACTTTAACGAATGCAATTTATTTTTCACTGTTTAATTAAATTTGCTCATATCATACAATTCAATTTGAAAACAGACACTGTAAAGAGAAATCCACCACATTTTTATTGTTTGCTTTTTGACAAAACATTTATTGTTTATTAATGTATTTATTATTAGTACAAATTCTTAATTTCTGTAAATACACAAGCGCTTTTTTCAGTGCTAAACAACGAATCTCTTTTTTAAAGTGCAACATTGTAAAGAAATAATAGTAATAATGTTGGTTTATTCTGGATTCGTCTTCCACTGAAGTGAGTTGCTTTCTGTCAGTGTTGATGTTTTAATCAGTCAGCCTCAGACCAACACACTGCTTTAGATCGCATGCATTAAAACAGATTCTTGGATCATGTGTTTATTTAGCAGTTATTCGTTTACGGATTGCGTCCTATGCCTAATATTTTAATACTAGACTTTAATTCGTTTGTATATTTAAAACCATTCGACTGCAGCTTTAATGTTGGCAGGCTACATTTAGTAAAATAAAATGTATAGCCTAGTAATTTGAACAAGTCTGAGTCCAGTCTCACAAGAGATTCTCCTTATTGTGTTTATTCATCTGAAAAAGACAAAAGTAATGCTTGTGATCTGTGGGACTCTTGAACTGTGAGCTCCACCACCAAACATGACAGATTTCTTATGAGTGGGACCGAGGAAACGGAAATAAATCTTATTCTCAGACTCCCAATTAAATTATGACCAGCAACAAATATCATTTCAGCGGGACTGAAATATAATATAATATATTTCAGACATATAAATAGTCTGGAGTTAAATCGCATGAAAGTAATTTTTCCCCAAACGCTGGCGCTTTCCAGGCGAATAAACTGCGTGTCGTGTGCGCGCCGGAGTCCGTTTCTGCGTAAACAGCACGATCTGACGCAAACCCGTGCGAAGAAGCATTTAGTCCAGGATTATATGATTTCATCGCAACGAAATAACGTTCCCCGTGGGTTTAAACGGACTCCGGAGAGACTCGGTCTCGGCGGGACAGAGCAGCAGGTAAGGCACCGGTAACGGCGCGTGAGAACGGTGCCCAGCCGGTCCTCCGGGAGTCGGTGAGGGACGTCTGACAGCTGAACGCGTGCTGCTGCAGGTATCCTGACGAACACATCCCGTAAGAGTCCGTCAGAGCCAGAGCACCGCCACAGCTCCCCGGAACGGGCTCGACCCCGGGGACGAGAGACCCGTAACCGTGAGCTGGATTCACAAACCCGTGCGGCGTCCCGTTGTAATGCGGACGGTGTAACGATAACAGAGGCGATATCTGCCAGTACAGAGGAGTGTTCGGCGTCTCGTTCATCCCCAGCCCCACGGGACACCGCAGTCCTCGGATGCTCATCTTTCCTCTGGACGGGACCGAGCGCCTCCGGAGTTTGCCCGTGGTTCCGCCGATGAACACGTCGTCGCTCGAGGGGTCCAGCATCCAGTAGTTGCCTTTCCCCGGGTCATCATAATGTCTGGGCACTTTCACAAAACATTTATTGAGACTCAGATTGTGGCGGATGGAGTTCTGCCAGCCCTGCTTGTGCTCCCGGTAGAACGGAAAGTTCTTCATGATAAACTCGTAGATCCCGTTCAGCGTCAGTCTCTTCTCGGGGCTCTGTCTGATCGCCATCATGATCAGCGCGTTGTAGCTGAAGGGCGGCTTGTCGAGCTTCGCGGATCTGCTCGGTTCCTCCGCGGTGTCGGTGGGTTCCTCCGCCGGACCCGTGTCTCCCGGTGGCGGCTCGCGCTTCTCCGGTCGTCGCAGCAGACTCTTGATACTGAAGCAGCTGGGCTTCTGCGGCGCCGGTGATTCCGTCTGATCCATGTCTCTTCATCAGACTTCTGAGGCTGTGTCAGGACATCGCTCGAGAGGAGAGAGTTCACTAATTACAGGTTCCTTCATCACTGATCGAGGGAGGAGCCTCCAGAGGATTGATCTAACACACATCTGATCTGATCTGATATAGAACCTGGCCCACCACAGCTTTATCATTCCATGACAGATATATGCAGCCTGCTAGGCCACACGCACACACACACACACACACTCTCTCTCTCTCAGGTATGAATGGTATTAATATTATTAAACTGCTTCTGAAATGACTTCTGGAAATTCAGATTTGCACAACAGCAATAAATAACATTTTCCAACATATTCAGTGTGGTTTGTCCAGGTGTAAGCAGTTGTGTTAAGCACAAATGAGCTCAAAATGTGTCACTATAATGATTGTAATGTCACAAACTGACATAAATGTAAATGTTTACTTGTCATTTTTATAACTCTGTATTTGACAACAAACACAAAGTTGGAGAGACCTGCAACATATATTAAAAACATTAGTAATAAAATGTATCAGGTTTAATGAATGGAGTAATTAAATTGCTGTTTACTGACTTCACACGGCTGTCACAGAAAAGATTGGTTTAATTAGTTATTAATGAATTGACTGCAGGCTAATGGTTTCTGTCGTGCAGCTTCAGCCTTCAGAAACTTAAAAGAATAACAAGAAATTACCTTTTTTTGTTTTTTTCTTCAAGGCAGAACCTTCCATAAAAATAATGCTAGGCTTCTTAACATGAACCAGCTACTTTATTAACAACATCTTTTAATCTGAATCTGTAAAATTCTGTTATAGGATCTTTAATATAAAGACAATTCTTTAGACAAAAAATGGTGGATTAGCAGGGGCGTGTCTAGCGCATTTCCAGTGGGGGGGGGGGGCATGCTGGGGCACTGCCTTCACATGGGGTGGCCGCTAGTGACCAAAAAAAAAGCTTAATTCTACAGTATATTATGTAAATCCTATTGATTTTAAAGGACATTTTTTATTTAGTTTTTTTTCATCCCTGTATATTAAGTTAAATTTGAGAATAAATCATTTTTTTATTTGAAAGAAACTCCCTATATCTTTGCTCTCTTCCCTGCCTTCAAAGGAAACACTTATGTGTGTCTGTTATTCTCAATTAAAAAAAAAAAAATCAAATTGTGAATGAAATGCACAGAATGCATCCGTATCATTTCACGTGTACATGACTAAGTTAGGTCTGACAATTTAACTGACTTACTCTCATGCATTAACAAGTAACGTGTCACCAGACAATTATTATTATGGAACATTCTGTGCATATTGTCATTTGGTGCAATCGTGCTATGGTGGTCACTGTCACAAAATAAACTGATACAAAATATGCAAATCACCTTGACTGTTTATTGTTTGATAGCGCCCAGCGTATTTTACTTTTATTGTGTTTTATTAAACGTTGACTGAAGATTCGATTAAAATCAACCACGACCAACGCGAGCAGAGCCTGACGGGGTAAAAACATTGATCTGAGAAAACCAAACATTTTAAACCATACATAAAGGTTACCTACCAGCTCTTTGTTTGGGGTCTTGTGATGTGTGGTTCTTGAACGGTTCGAATCTTTAGTGTGACTGGGGAAGAACGAGTCGTCTCTAAACATCACTTTGCTCTTCTAATCTTCAAAAATGACCTTGTTGTATGATTTATGTCTTTTGAGTTCACCCTTCAGATTAGACTATACAACAGGAGTGTTACTTGTTTAGGATTCAAAATGTTATTTGCTTTTAATTTATGTCATTATGTCCTTTTTTAGCAAGCATCTTATACATATATTAGACCAATTTGTCAAGTCTGTTTAGGAAAAGCAATTATTATACCAGCAAACTCAAAATTGGATTAAAAATTTAACTAGGCTATAAATACTTGGATTATTATATTATTATAGCCTAGTGTTTATTTACTGATAGACAGTCAAAAAGACAAATCAATATTTTATTTATAACAAGGTTTTATTTATTTATAAATTAATAACACACCACAGATCCTGAAGAAACAGTAACAAAAACACAGTAGAAATGTCCGAAATAGCGCATGGGTCTGTCACGTGATTAAGGAATGATTTGAACCCGAAGACTTGTCAGACAAGAGATGAGTTAATCACAGACTGAAGACCCAGGAAAATAATTAATTAATCTTTTCTGTATCTTTATAGCATTTTAGTTTTGTATTGTTTGTGTGATCAAAGTTTGCGTAAGTACTAGATGTGTTGGGGAAGTAACACGTAACACTTTAATTACATTTTGCTAAAATGAACGAAATGACTCGAAAAAAGATTCGTTCATTTTGCTGAACGTGACTCAAACGTCTGAGTCGGTATAATGATCCGAACTTCCCAGTCTCGACTTCCCACACTTGATAAAGTAAAAGCCCAAGTCACGAGCGTTGTTTCTCTGACGACACTGACCTTCTTTGATTCGCGAACTTCAGTAGAGTCTATAGACTGATTGGCCATAAAATGAACCAATCACAAGACATCTTATGTGGGCCGGTGTCTTGTGACTGGTTCATTTTTATGGTGACCACCACGTAGACCTGCCCCTGTAGCATACTTGCCAACCTCGAGACCTCAGAATTCGGGAGATATTCAAAAGGGGGGGGGGGGTCATATATAATCACACACACAAACAAACGTAAAGAAGAATATAATTCATATATCTGTACATAGTTTATACATACATATTAGGTACAGTAACAACAACCCATCACAACCCAAACCCATTTGTCACAATCTTTTGTCAGAAAATGAGTTTTTAATATTGTATGATGTAAATAAGAAAAGAGCAAGATTTACCATGTAAGCAATACTTGCCTTTTAACCTTGATTACATGGAGGAAGACAAATGCTTAAATTAATTTTGTGTCAGAAAATGTGACCTACCAAAAAGCGACTTACAGTGCATTCAAGCTATCTTTTTTTTTTTTTCGTATCATGGTAAAATAAAATATTTTTTTATTACATATATAGATGTTCTCGGGATTCACAATGTGATCGTTTGTGATCAGACAATCATAAACTGTCATATGCCATAACATTTATTCACCTAATCTCTCACGTTGAAGCGACTCCGGCAAATCAGCTGTTCTCCCGTAGTAGACCGCTAAAGGAGAACGTCACAAAGTAGCAGTTAAATTCGCGCATGTGCAATATAATGCCAGAATGGCGTTGCCGTTCCACCAGAGGCTCTTGCTAAGTCCCTATTGTTCGGTCTGAAACAGCGCCAAGTGACGGATGGTGTAGAAATGTTGGTGTCCGGGTGGAAATCGGGAGAAATTCGGGAGAAAGGTCGGCCCGGGAGATTTTCGGGAGGGGCTTTGAAATTCGGGAGTCTCCTGGAAAAATCGGGAGGGTTGGCATGTATGCCCTGTAGATTTGGTTACAGTTTTTTTCCAGCTGTTTACACACAAAACTTTACACACAAAATGCCTCGCATATCTTGCTAAATTTAGCACTGCATTCAAAATATCACAAACACATCTCATAAACCAACATTTGCAAACAGCTTTGCATAATATTAATTCCTGCTAGACGTTTGTGTGTTACACAGAGAACTGTGCGTTGTGTTTTGTAAAAAGTGTTTTGTAGAATTGGTGTGTGCTTCTGCTGTTTGACCGACAGCTTCCAGAAACTGTGACAAGGAGAGATTCTGTGTGAGAGAGCAGTTAGAAACAAATGTAATAGTCTTAGCAAAGGTGTATTCACAAGCACATATCTGATTTTTTGACAGTTGATTTTAACAAAGACATATGTAAGACATTTAGAAGTGATGAACAGATTTGACTTTAGATTAGGGGATGATTCACACATCTTCTATAACAGGTGTGCTGACTGGTGAGGTGCACTTCATCACTATCCGAACACAACACACGTCTGTGCTGATGACAGAACGGGTTTAACACGACTGAGCCATTTACACATCTTTATCCACCTCAAAACACTTCAGTTACTCTTCTTAACAATACCTGCATGTTTGTGCTTTTAAACACACAAGATTACAAGCTCATCAATAAATGATCATTTACTAATGGTTGTTTGTTGAGATAATTAACAGATCTGACTTAAACACTTCAATGATTTCTAAGTGATAATGTATCAACTAATAACTAATAAACCATCTAATGGTCTGTTTGATTTATTTCATGATTTAAACGTTTTTTTTAAGATAACTTCCCACCCATTTGTAAATTGTTAGCATACCGCTTATTAATCATTTATTTATCATTTATGAATGACTCACTGAATCATTGGTAATGAGGATTCATTCAGTAATGATTACAGTCCTGGAGCTAAGATTTTCACTGGTGAAACTGCACAAGAACAGACAATAATTAGATTATTGTGTCTGAAATGTAACACAGTTATAACTTATTGCTTATTGATGTACTGGCCCTCATATAACACGTAGCGTGGTGCCCCTCGCAAGTTCTACTGATGGGAATGAATCATTTTTTTGTAAACGTACTTGATGTGTTAATTGTATATCTCAGTGTAAATCCAGACATGTTCAAGGCTGTCTCTTGTGAAACACAGAATTGAGCGGCTGTAGCTCTCATCACATCACATGTGTCCGTCCATCACTAACCTGAAGTACAGAGCTGCTGTAGTCACACAGTAGTCCACAGTGATCTGAGATCCTCTCCTCAGCTGTAACGGCACACAGACAGATCTCACAAGCGTCTTACAACATGATCAAAGATAGAAAGTATTAAATCATGCCTCTGTGTCAGCTCCTGATGTTACCTGCAGCACAGAGTCGCTCACAATATACAAATAAAGAGATACTTCAGTGACCACAGAATTAGTTACATTATTTATTTAGTCTCATTGGTGTGAGAAACCAAGACAACTGTCTGATTGAATCAACCTGAACTGGTTTCAGACCTCGTTGTCAGTTGTATCATAAATTTTTACTGAGTTTGTCTGTACTTTCTCTGCTGTTTTACTGTAAAACTTCATTCTGAAGTGGCCAGCTTTGAGCACTTCCGTGATTGTGTTCAGTCCTTCAGATGCATCTCAGTTCATCTGCTGCTACTGACATCTAGTGGTTAGACTGGAAAAGTGCCCTATCATGACATGCTAGTGTGATTTCTAAGTATGAATGTGTATGGATTGTAAGGTTGGCTGTTTTTAAGAAGCTATACTGTCATTCTTCTGACTCACTGTGCCACTGGATTGTAAAACAAATCAAAGTTAGCTGGATGTCAGACGGTGTGGACTGGAGGAATCTGAGAGCTGTGAGAACTGAGCAGGGATATGAGCCGCTGTAGATTAATGATGTGTCCTGTATTATTTAAACCATTCTCTGTATGATTTACCATCTATAGATAACAGTGATTGGCCAGTCAGAGATTAATAATCTAACATGAGCTTTTGTCAGGAAACACTGCTTCACAAGCTCGGGAGATGATTGAGACACATCCCAAACAACTTACATCATTAGTCTTTATCAACCAACCAGTCAGAGTTTTATTGCTGTACTTTAATTACAGAAATGTTTTTATTTTTATTTTTTAATGTAATAGATGTAATTATGTGGATTTATTTCTTCAAAAATTTTCAGTTAACACTGTGGCATTTTCATCAGCTCCGTCTGTGATTTCCATCAGCTCCGTCTGTGATTTCCATCAGCTCCGTCTGTGTGCTAATCTGATGCCCTGTGCTTCTGAATGAGTGTTTCTTAAGTTCTAGTGGGTCTGTGCTTGTGGGAGGAGCCGGAGCACAGCTGGTCTCTCATTGGTTGGCCTGGCTGGAGAGGTTGTATCTCACACCGCAGGGATGGAGCGATCAGCCTCACACAGAGAGAGAGAGAGAGAGAGAGAGAGTGAGGAGCTGCTGGAAAACTGTGCCTTTCAGTCCGAGACATTCACATATCAATACAGGGCTGCGTCAGTGCCAGATCAGAGCCGGAGTTCAGCTTCATACGCTGCACAGAGACACTCAGAGTCCATCATGAAGGTGAGTGTTCATTAATCAAGTGCATGTGGAGACAGCATCACACATCGCTGCAACGAACTGATGAGCTTTGAGTTAAACGTGCATTATGGTGAAGTGTAGTGTGACTGATGAGTGTTAGTCTGAGACCATGGCTTTCATTCTGCTTAGAGATGAAAACTGTTCCAATACATCAAACCTGGAGGTAAATGCAGGAAGGATTCTACAGAATCATCTACAGATGCAAGAAGAAGCCCTTTCTGAACATGTAGTTGTAAAACATTGCAGCATTTTAATTTGGGGTCCCTATTGCAATAGAAGTGAACAGGATCATTTCAAATGAGGATGAATGTCAGAGTATGTGGTTGTGTTTATGAGACTGAGGCTTTCAGCTGCACATACACACACACACACACACTGATCTCGCTCAGGGCAGAACATATCCCTGATTTACTGATCAGATACTACAGTAAATCAGGTTATGCTTCAAAATGACTCTAAATCTCTCAATGATGAGAACAACAGATTAATCATAACATGTTTTCCCAGTGTGCTCTTTCTAGTTAGTTGTGGTGTAGCTGACAGTTCAGTTAGTTGGTGTTTGGTCCTGGAGTAAGGTTTGTTAGTATCCTGTGACTGTCTGGTCATGTAATGGTGCTCAGTGAAGCTGGTCTGTCCAGGGCTCTGCGGAGAGACGCTGTGTAACACTGTGGAAGGATCTCAGCTGCGCAGAAGTGAGGGGAACAGTATGTCAAGTTGCATTTTCTGACCTCTGTCTAATTGACAGGTTTTATTTTTGAAGATAAAAATGGAATATGTTTAAGTGTTTTTTTATCAGTTCTTACATGTAAAGTTTCTTTTGTTTGTTGCTGCCTATAAGTTGTTCATCTCTTCTCAAATTCGAAAAAAAAAGACCATAATAAAACAGAACCATATTAATTTTGTACCCTTATCAGAATGTTTAATACATATATCTGCTTACCTGTTAATAATGTTAAATGCTACATAGTCATTATATTATGGAGGATGCTTTGTTTCAGTTCAGCCTTTTCTATTGATTTATAAAGTAAAAATGGCATGTATTCACCATTGTATTTCACTGTGTTTTGAAGCTGATTAACAATCTGCTGTAAGTCAGTTTTTTTACCTATAAAATGAAAATGGCCACTTCTAGTTATATTTAGTTTATCATTGTAAAAGCTGTGCGTGCAGGTTACAATATGGATAAATTCAGCTTTTATTAAATGTGGAGATCAACGTGGCCATCATCATAAACTCCTCACATTTGGCCAAGTGTAATTTAATGTCACTTGATGCCGTGTGCAGGTGATGAAATGATGACACAAAGTCCCTCTCTCTGAGTTTTGGTCATTGAAGAATATGAAACCAGAAAAACACACTTGAAAGTTTAGTCCAAGTCAATATTTTGCAGAATGAGAACATCACCCTTAAATAAACAAAAATACACTCACTGGCCACTTTATTAGGTGTAGATACACCTTGCTAGTACCGGGTTGGACCCCCTTTTTGCCTTCAGAACTGCCTCAACTCTTCATGGCATAGATTCAACAAGGTCTTGGAAACATTTCTCAGAGATTTTGGTCTATATTGACATGATCATATCACGCAGTTGCTGCAGATTTGTCAGCTGCACATCCATGATGTGTTTCTCCCGTTCCACCACATCCCAAAGTTGCTCTATTGGGTTGAGGTCTGGTGACTGTGGGGCTATTTTAGTACAGTGAACTCATTGTCATGTTTAAAAAAACCAGTCTGAGATGATTTGAGCTATGTGACATGGTGCATTATCCTGCTGGAAGTAGCATCAGAGGATGTGTACACTGTAGTGTTACGACCCGTGAGGTCTGTGTGTGTGTTTTGTGTGTGTTGCTGTGTTTTCTGTCTCCATCCTGCAGGCGAGAATCCCGCAGCTGAAACTGATCAGTGGCCATTCGTGGGGGTTTATAAGTTGAGCCAGTGAAGTGCTCTCGGGTGTGGTTTTCCCTGGGCAGCTCGTGTCAGACTGTGTGGATTTCTGTGTGGTTTATAGTGCGATCTGCTGGGTGCTGGTCTTAGTTTCTTCCCGTACCGTCTGACAAGGGACTCTGTGGAGGCAGCTGTTGGACCGGGGTTTCCAAACATCTGGAAGTTGGTGTGGTGAGCGGCGGGCAATCTCCGCGTACGTTTCAGTAATGCGGTGGGAGTTGTGAAGACGGTCTATTGTGTTGTATGTTTTGTTTTTGAAGTTTACTTTACGTGGGGATGAAGTAAATGAATACATGAACTTGACACGTTTTGAGTCATCCTTGGTTTTTCCAACCTGGGTATATATGTTTGTTAGTCCTACACCCCTAGACAAAGCTGGGGACTTAACAGTAGTCATAAAGGGATGGACATGGTCAACAACAATACTCAGGTATACTGTGGTGTTTACAAAAAGCTCAATTGGAACTAAGGGGCCCAAAGTGTGTCAAGCAAATATACTACACCATTACTACACCAATACACCATTACACCACCACCACCAGCCTGAACCATTGAGACAAGGCAGGATGGATCCATGCTTCATGTTTTTAATGCCAAATTCTGACCCTACCATCTGAATGTTGCAGAAGGATCTTACCTGGGACTTTGTGCTGGGTTTTGGAGAGGACTGGACTGCTTACACCTTCTTTTCCTGGATCCTGATGAGGCAGGTACTTGGCTTCGAATAGGCCCAGGTGACATTTGGGGGGATTGGCGGTGAGCCCAGCCCTACATAGCTCCATTGGCACCCTCCGCAAATGGGCTAGGTGGTCTTCCCAACTCTCCGAGTGGATCACCACATCATCAAGATAGGCCGCTGCATAGGACTGGTGGGACCGCAGCAAGATGTTCATCATGCGCTGGAACGTAGCGGGAGCCTCGTGCAGCCCGAAGTGAAGGGTCTGGTGTTGCCAGTGTCCATTGGGGGTGCTTAAAGCCATTTTAGGTTTGGCAGTCTCGGAGAGGTGCACCTGCCAGTACCCTTTCATGAGGTTGAGGGTGAAGATGTACCGGGCCCTCCCCAGGCGATCCGGAAGCTCATCTACCCAGGGCATTGGGTAGCCATCAAACTCTGAGACATTGTTGAGGTGGTGGAGGTCATTGCAGAAGCGGAGGATGCCATCAGGTTTTGGTACCATTATGATTGGGCTGGACCAAGGGCTGTTGAATGGTTCAATCAACCCAAACTTCAGTATTTGTTGGATTTCCTTTCCGTTCTGACATTCCTTACACTGTTTCAGTTACTTCTCATCCATCCAAGATTCCTTTTAGCACTCCAGGAAAGATGATCACAAAAGTTTTTGGTTGTTGTTGTTTTTGTTTGTTTGTTTGTTCATATTTTTATTCATTTGAAAAAGTACAGTATGTTTATCCTTACATTAGTTGCAAATGGATTGGATTGATTGGAATAAGAATAAAGTTTATAAAGATTAAAATATGAAATATAAAATAAAACATTAAAAATTAGCCAAAACAAATTAAATTTACAGAGGTTTTATAAGTCTTTACAGAAAGGCCAGACTAAAAAAATATGGTTTTAATTAAGATTTAAAACTATTAATGTTTTTAGCTTATATTATGTTCTCTTGAAAGTTATTCCAGAGGTGAGGAACATACCGGCTAAAAGCAGCATCATCAAATTTTTTAGTTCTACTATGAGGTAGTTAGAAGAAAAGAATCAGAGGATCTAAGAGTCATTCTATGTTCATATTGTCACACTACAAGCCAGAGGAACAAAGTTTGGATGCAAACATGAGCACTCTGCTCTGGGTAATAGTTGGTTCATCCTTAGAAGGTATCCGGGGAGGATGAGAACAGGATCGTCGGACAATAGGATCGATGGCGCTTCTAGGGGCAAGTAAACAACAGGTCAGTAATAGGTAGGTGTCAGGCTTAGTTCAATCAAGCGAACTGTAGACCGGACAGTGAGCCAGTGAGAGGAGTGCAGGGATATAGTGCTCTTGATGAGTCTCTGCAGGTGTGGGTGATCAGTTCTCTGGTGATTGCAATCTGGTGCGTGTCAGGGCTGGTGACTGAGGTGACTGTGAAGGCAGAGACTCCCTGAAATTACCCCATCCTCCAGGGGCAGCCCCTGACTCCCTCATGCAGCGACGAGGACGGCCTCGACCTCTGGGAAGGGACAATCAAGGACATGTGCAATGGAACTCCTACAGCAACGATGGATCTAGTATATCGTCCCGGGCCACCCAGGACCTCTCCTCCAGTTCGTATCCTTCCCAGTCAACTAGATATTCCAGTCAGCTACCCCGTTGCAAGAAGGTCCCTGACCTGGGAAACTGAGGGCTGGTCCAGGATTTCTGGTGAGGTGCTTCCAGCTCGGTGGGTCCTTTTGTGGAAGAAGAACAAGGTTAAAGGTGGGAAACATGGAATGCAGGGTGAATTCAATACCTGGGTGGAAGTTGGAGAAGGTAGGGGACTTCATTAATCTGCCTCTGTATGGGAAAATGGACCAATGTAGCGGGCACTCAGTTTCTTACAGGGCAGGTGGAAGTGCAGAGCCAGACCCTTCTCTCCAGGCGTGTAAGTAGGAGTGAAAGTGCACCGGGCGTCTGTGAAGGCTTTATGCATCCGCACTGCTCACGGGAGGTGGATGTGAGCTGAGTCCCACACTCTCTTGCTCGCCCAGAACCAGAAGTCCACAGCTGGATCCTCTGAGAGCTCTTTTCCCTCCGTGGGAAGAGCAGGGGTTGGTAGCCGAGTATGCAAAGGTAGGTCGGTGGTGTTCTGTCGGAGGGAGTTTTGTGCTTTCTCTGCCCAGGGGAGGAAGAGGTTCCAGCTGTGCTGATCTCTGTGTCATTATTACCAGAGATAACACGTAAGCTCCAGGATCCTCTGCTCATTCTGGCCATTCGTCTGAGGATGGTATCCGGAGGACAAGCTCAAGGTCACTCCCATCGGAAGAAGGCTTTCCATACATGGGAGATGTGCTGGAGACCCCGTACTGAGACCACATCTTCAGGGATGCCGGAAAATGATGCAAGTGAAGTGCTGAAGTCAGCAGCCTGTGGTTTATATAGGTGGACGTTGAAGTCGCAGAGTCGTCCTCTGGGAAGTTTGAGAGTAACACATCCAATTCATCTAGGTAGTTATCTAGATAAATAACTACAAACTTAATTGCTAACAGGGTGGATAATAGTAATTGCATGTGATTCAAATGAGTTGTTGCCAGTAAGAGATGGTAGACTTTAAAGTTTCCATTCTTTGGAAATAAGTAGACCCGTCTTTCCTAGAGTTGATGGTCTTTACACTCGTTGGTCTTCACATGAGGGCTGCGGCATACTGAGCAAATATATACTTCCCTGATTTCACGTAATTGAGTTCAGCTGGTCACGTCTTACTACTACCACTGAAACTGCAAAGCCACGCAATACACACAAAAATAAATGCAACTTGAGCACACATTTACCACAGTAAACACCGTAAGCAAAACAATGTCTTCTAGCAAGGACAACCACACTCAAATCTAATGGAAAAAGATACAAAACACTTACATACTGCTGTCCTCTTCTGCTGCTCGACTTCTTCTATAATATTGTAATATATATATATATCAATAATATCAATATATAATATCAAAATATCAATATTGTAAAATAACAGTTTTATTTTGGAAACATACTGTATAAAACACATGACAATAATCTTAAACTTTAGCTTGCAGTGGTTGAACTATAATTTCTGTGAAGACGTTTTACTAATGTGTCTCATTACAAGAGTTTTGTACATTTGTGCAGGGAAAATGTTGAACAGTTTGAGAATGGAGGGAACCTGCAACAGAAACAAAAATTCTTTATGCAGGAAAAACCCTGCCTTGAATAAAATGCATTTGATATATTAAGGGGAAGCGTTTCTTCAAATTATGATAAAAAGTTAGAACTAACAGCCTTGTGCATATGTGCTTTGGGTGATCCCAGGTCTATAATAATTCAGGACCAATCGAACAATCTCAACGAGCAGCAGCTCACAGTCAGTTCACTCAGAAAGACGTTAACGGTCATATTTTCAAACAGGTGCGTACAGTTTCATAGGCCAGTTTCCTGGATGACAGCCAGATTAACCAATCATGAGCAAATCAATAAGGTAGAAGAACCTGTAGGAATTGTTTCAGGGTGGTAACACAGCAAAATGTATTTTTATTTGGTGTTATTGATAATAATATTTTAAGATATACCTTTAGGTTTTAGAATAGGTTGTTTCAATGTTGAAACCACAACGGTCATTATTTCAACCATATATCAATGTTGAAGGTTGGTCATGGTGAGAAGCATTTCTATTGGCTGCAGTCTGCAGGTATTATGGCAAAGGCCGTCATTGCACAGCTAACCATTTTCCATTATGTTATTAGTCTACATTATGCTACTTTTTAAAAACAGAACTGGGATCGCATTCGTAGACTTTTGAATGGATAAAATATAGAAATCACTTTAATTTCCAATAGAACCTTACCAGCTACAAGTGAAACACCACCCACCTCGAAATTCACTCTCCGGACTCCAATTTCCAGTCCTGGCTATAAATAACTTAATCTAAGGATTATCAGATGTAATTAGCATCATCAAACAACCCTAGAGAACTGGGCCTGGTTGCATTATGTGTGTTAATTATCATTACATTTGCAAGGAGGAGTGGAAGAAATGTTGAGGCGAGGGACACAGAGGAGCAGGAGACCTCCAGATGAAGCCAACGGAGCAGAAGACCATGGCAGAGAAAAACCACTAAAATTGTGGTACACAGTCTCCTTTCATGGCAACCGTGATATTCTGAACATTGTATTCCACAGTGGTGATTTTGTGATGCGTGCTCTGGAGTTTGTGGCCTTGCAATGAAGTTCAACTCAAGCACTGGATCCCATATCTAGCCTAATGCAGCTTTAATTGACTTATTGATCACAAGCTTCCAGCCTTCAGTCAATAACCTGCTTGGAGGCAGATGGTCTTCTTCTACCAAGCTTGTCCCTCAGTGAAGCATATGTTGCTCTGGTTGTATATATTATTTAGTATGAACATGCTTAACATACAGAGCAGATATTTCAGAAATAAAAAAGCATTGTGAATCTTAGCCTCAGTCATGCTATAGTAATAATGCTCTTAGGCAGATCTGTACTAAAGAAACTGAATATGAGGAAGAGAGACCAGCTACAAACCTCCTATAAAAATGTAAGAGATTCTCTCAGTAATTGTCAGCATGCAGTCAAAGCTGCAGGAACAAAATATTTCAAAAAAGTTAAAAAACTATGTTCAGTACCATTAGCAAGGAGCTTCACCTGGAAACATCACTTCTCCTCCTAAAGCCTGTGAAGATCTTTTACACTTCTTATTTAGAGCCACTTATAGCACAGAGGCTGCTGTGTTAAAGGGTGTAACAACAATGAGTTTTACATAGTAATTAACTCAAATGATATATAGGGAATTTGAATAATTAATCAAGAATTTGATTAATATATATCTCAGATGACAGTTACATTTAATTTTATTGATTATGAAAAATAGCTCAATTGCCAATACCAATACTAATCACAGGGCACTGTAATTTACTCATTAATATGTCAATATTACATTCTTCATATCAATTATTGTGATCTCTTACTGTAAATTACTGCAGATCAAACCGTGGTATGTCCAGCACACCACTGTAGACCTATCAATTTTCAATAAAGTTATCACACCTTATAATTCAAGGAAAAGTATTCTCTGGCCATGAAAATATTATCCTATCCTTATGATAAATTTAGTTTCTAAATTTAGAGCTTGTAGCTATAGATCAGACACATCTCAGTGACTCGTAATGTGAGTGGGGTGGAGTCCAAAGCCAATCATTTTATATATGGGTTTTTAATAATTCAACTAGTAATACATCAAACTACAAATCACACAGAGTAAATATGCGTACGAAAATACAGACAATAAACATTTACAAGACAACGGAATCCAAATAAAAGAGAGAGAGAGAGAGAGAGAGAGAGAGCGAGAGAGAGAGAAGTGTAGAAAGCGAGAGAGATCACAGAATGAGCTCAGGTATGAAAATCAGTCAGTAAACCTTAGTGGAACCAACAATGAATCAAATAATAGCAACACTTTAAAGCAGCATTTAAATCTCCATAGAAAACGATACTTGCATGGCCCAGTGGGTGAGCGTGGTACCGGCGACGCACGTGTGATGTCACGTGGTCCTTTGAAAACTGCGCGCGTGGGCCGGAGGCCGTGTGACGCGCGCGCAAGCTGCGCTGGATCTTGGCGTGAGCGTGGAGTCACGTGTTCCTTTGTTGCAAAGAGGTGTTCGTTCATCTTCGCGCGGTATTTGAAAGGTTCAACAAACAATGTTCCAGAATTCGTCTTCATTGTGTGGAGAGGCGAATAGTTGAATAAACTTAGTAAAGAAAAGAAAACAAAACAACGAAAATGAAAGTTTCCAAATGAGCCATGAAAATGGCTTTCCTCTCCTCAGTCCGTGTGCTGAGGGGGGAGGAGAACCAAGCGCGGCCTGAGGCCGCGCGGAGCGACGTGTCCGAGAACGGAGAACGGGAAGAAGAGCAAGAAGAGCGCAAGAAGAGAGCGAAGAGAGAGAGGCGGACCTTGTTCGGTCGACTCTTATAGCTTGAGATGTTCACGCCTCTTTTCGCGTGAACCACCCAATGAACATCCGCAATCTGAAGCGGCGGGAAAGTTCCTTTGTCTCTGTTGAGACAACCCCCTGATGATTTAGGGCTTGTCCGATTTCATCAGGAATATTAAAGCAAGTTCATTATTCCAGATTAAATACATTTTTCATTACTTTGCTCTAGATAAATGGGTCTGTCAAAGCATGACGATTACACAGATACTAAAATTAATATGTGCAAATGATCAAAACATGAAGATACATTCAAATGCAGAATTACACACATTTAAAGATTTGATTAACACATGATAACACTGCAGATATTCCCAATTTATATGGGAAACCTCTAATGTACCGCAAAAACAATACTATACACATTAAGACTACATTTGAGTACATTCTATCATTCTTTTGTAAGGATTAGGTTTCCTGTCCTGTGGTCCTGTGAGCTCGTAAAATTTTACGAGCTACCAAGGAGTGTGGGGGTTGCAGAACATTTCTTTTTGAGAAAGTATAAGATTGAAATCAAGCATTTCCACTTTTAAGTCAGCATTTTAACCATTTACCCAGGATTAACCATTTTATGCAATACACAAACATATAAAATACATATTTAATAAAGGACTTACAAAAGTAAGGAACAAAAAGAAAGGTTTCTTTTTGTGTGTGTGTGTGTGTGTGTGTTAAGGAATTTGGTTTCAGGTATCCTTTGAGGCTCGCATGGGTATCGTAAAGTAATTTAAGTCCAGCCAGGCTGGCATTTAGTACCAACAGTCTGAATTTACAAAACAGAATTTAACCCATGAATCGCTGACCTGCATATCTGTTACATCTCCCCCTTTACGTCAGATGAAGTCCCTGTGTGGACATCATCGGACGGCAATCATCCGGATGGGCAGATGACAGGTGAATCGTGATGGTCATGCAGCAGGTGGGTCATGATGACAGGTGGTTCCTGAAGCTGAGGATTCAGCTTGGTGAGGTTCGGTATTGTCTTTGACTTTGCGTCCCTTTTCCGGGGATTCCATCGGAGACCTCCAGCCACAGTTGTCGTGAGTTTGGCTGTAGAGGTTTGCATCTCGTTGAGTATCCTGTATAGGATGAAGGTCACGCCAAGAGTCAGGGTGGGACCAATGACGGTGAAGATGCACCGTGCAGTGTCGGCAGCAGTCCAGGCTAGGACCGCAGATGACTGGTTCAGAATGGGCTGTCGAGACAGTGCTTGGAGGGCTGTATCGACAGGAGTAATGTCAATGTGTTGGGTGGTACCTTTCAGTACTTGGTCCAGCAGGTTGGCACGGGTGGCGGTGTCATGCTGGTCGTAGGTCAGCATAGCTGAGCGCACAGGAGTGTTGACGAGCCATCTGTTACCCACAATCTCTGCTTGCGTTTCTGTGACTTGTGTACGAGGCTTGGCTTCGGCAGGGCAGCGCGTATCGCTGACCCAGGGTTGCAGCTCGCAGATTCCTTCAGAGTTGTGTCTGAGGAAGGGTTTGCTAAGGCAGAGATAATGAATGTCTTTGGTTAAAGTACACATGTGCATGTTTGGGGCCAGGTACAGCTGTGTGTTGCTGTCGTGGTAGGCCACCACATTTGGAATGTGTGTTTTGGTGTGGGTGTTGCTCTTCCACATCCTGACACTGACAATGTCTTTAGGTCTGTAGACTTGGCTTGACTCGCTGATGAGTTGGTTCAGGAGCACGTTCACTTCTCTCTGTTTGGGGTTTACGTGCCGTAGGAAGGCGCTATTCAGAGAGTTGGCCAGGTGCATTCGTAGCAGGTCAGCTGGCATGGTGATGGTGTAAGGCAACACAGTTAACACGAGGCTTAAGGGTATCATGTATGGTGGGGTTTTACTCGTGGTTAGGCTGTCATTGGAGGAGCTAACCTCCCACAGCATGTCTGTTGTTAACGCTGTAAGCAGCTGAGTCTGGGTAAAGTTCTTCTGGAAGACAGTAAACAGTGGTTTCAAGGAGTTTACAGTCTGGTTCGCTGCATTGACACTGGACATAACAATGTTAAACATTCTGGCGGCAGCAGCGGCTCTAAGCAAAGCTCCCGGGAACTGTTTGGAGCGGTGGTGGTGTCCACCTAACTCCATTTGTGTAACCGTCACTTTCTCATGTTGGCTGAACAGGTGTTTGACATCGGCCTCAGTGTGAGTGAGGGAGTCCTCTCTCCATCGGAACCTTGTACAGCTGTATTCGGTTACAGTGCTGGGGTAGTGTGCCCTGTCATCGGTAGTCAGGAGTCTCAGCGGTTTTCTCGGTGGCAGCTGTCCTCTCTTTGGCTGACAGCCCGGCACGGCAAACCACAGCAGCATCCTGGTACAGATAATAGGGAGAGAGAGAGAGAAAGGGGAGAAAGAAACAAACAAGGCCTGTCTTTGGTTGGACAGGACAGTCTCTTTGCTTCGTGGGCGGCGACTGGGTTTAGCTCGCCCTCGCCCATGTTTTGCCACATCTTGCTGCTGGCATGACGCTTGCCTCAGTGTTGTGTCAGTGGCTCTGGTGCTGCGTGGTGCAGCACATGCTGCATCATGGAAATATATTGGCAGTATCCCCCTTTTGCTCCGTGGCATTACACGCCCTGGCATTGTGATGTCAGACGGTGCACAACCCACAATATTGTTCTGTGCACGCAGCATGGTTTGTGTATCATGCAGTGGTCTGGGGCTTTGGTTGTCAGTGACTGTAGACTGGTTGCCAGGGTGGATGGAGGGGTCTGAGAGGTGGTAAAGTCATTATCAAGGTTTCAGAAGCCCGCATGACCGCTGTGTTGGTCTGTGTAGACAACGGAGCCTGCGTAAGCGATTCTGAGGTAGGCAGTTTAGCTAGTAAAGTTCTTGTGCTGTGTGTAATCACTTCAACCTTGAATGTGGGTGGGTGGGTTGGGAGTGACCACAGAATGTTGTTTAGTGTGCCAGTTTTGGCAAGGGTGTCAGTGTGATCTTTAAAGTCCTCGTCTAGACTTGGTAACTTTGAGTGTCCTTTTTCCTTCTTCCAGTACACGATCACATTGTGTGTTTTTGTGATGTTATCACATTGCTGGAACAGGTGTTGGTGTTTGACATGCTTGTTGTTTGCAAGTGTGAGTCCGAGTTCCACACATTCAGGTGAGGATTGGAAGAAACCCAGCGTGTGGTGTAAGGTTTGACCACCTTGCAGGTTGAGCCGAACAGCGACCCCTTTGGTGTAAGCTGGTACCACCGTACCCTGTTTGTTGACTAAGGTACAGAGGCTTGAACTTGGGCCTGTTGTTAGGGCGTTGTACTCATGGCTGGCTGCTGGGGTTCCCGTGACCTCTGCGACCTGACAGTCTGGCTCTAGCAACCTGTGTGGCTGGAGAGAAAGAGGTTCTCGCACTTGAGCAAAGTCTTTTAGCTGTTTGAAGTTCAGAAAAGGGTCAAAGTGTTCTAGCAGGTCTTTGTCGATGAGCAATGTATGAGTGTTCATTGGTGGGACATACATGGGATGTATTAGACTCATCGGAACGAATGTCAGGTGAATGGAAACAACCTGTTCAAACTGGATGTCATCCTGTCTGTACACCTGTACATTCAGTTCATAAGTTTGAGGTGTAAGAGTTCGATCTTGTCTCTTAGCTTCAAATTGGAGTCTTTTGAAAAGGTAAGATGAGATCACCGTCAGGTTTAATCCTGTGTCGATCAGGTCTTCCCTGTTGACTCCTTTTCGACCCACCCCCTTTTTGACAGGGCTGCCCAGGAATGTTGGCATTAGGGCAGGTGGGACGATCGGTGGGTGGTGGTCTTGTGTAGCTCGCTGCGAAGGCAGGTAGTCGAAACAGCATTTTCTGGTACCTTGTGTTTGTGGTACCTGGTGTGAGGACCTGTGCTGTCTCGTTCAGTTAGCTGTAGCTGTTGACTGTGGAGCTCGGGCAGTGTTCTGGGTGCTTGGCTCATCTTCCTTGCGAGTATTCATGTGAAGAAGATCTTTCAGCACCCTCAGGATCTCTGCTGTCTCAGACGTGGCTGCACTGTGTTGCCCTCTGCTGGCTTGGAATGGTATTGACTCTCTGTAAAGATGTCTGTGACTGTGGTGTTGTAGGGCGCCATCTAGGGTTAACTCCAAGCAGTGCTCAGAGACAGAGACTTTGGGGTATTTCACAGTCTTTTCACAAATCGTCTTTTGCTTGGTGCAAGCTTTGTGGGCTAAGTTCCGTAACTCTTGTGTAGTCCTGTTACGGGGACACGCTGGGACTCTGAGATGAAAACTCCAACTGGCATGTAGGTTTGGGAGGAACAGAGTTTTTAAGTTGAAATCCTGTTCCATACCTGGTTCATTGCATGCTCCGAAGTAGGTGTTTCGTAGCTGACTCCAGAAAGTCTGTGGGTTTTCAAATCGGCCCTGTTTGAGGTCCATAGCAATAAGGAGCCCATGGTCTGAGTTTGGATCAGAGAATTCAAGAATCAAAGTCTGTAGCAGTTGCTGGTAGTACGCTTTGACAGTCTCTGGTTGACGATCCAGAAAGCAATGCACATCACGGCTGGCCGTGATTTTTAACAGGTACAATGTGTTCACATCTGTCACGTTGGCGACAGTTTGCAAATGAAAGTCAATGGCTTGTAAAGAAGCATGAACATCATGTCCTCCTGCAGGATCTGGAATGAATGTAGAGATGCTTCTGGCTAGCTTGTGAAGTTCTCTGTGAGCAGTGCAGGGTTTGGTGACATGCGTTCTCTGGAAGGGTTCTCTTCCCTCCGTTGTTGACAGATGTTCTTGTAAGCTGGTTCTTGTTACACCCCCTTTTCCAGCTCTGGGTTCTTGGCTGAAAGGGTTGGAGTGGCGGCCCGGGAGAAATTTTGTGGTGTGCGTTTCTCCGATCCAGCCACTCTGTAATCTGTGAAATTGTCTCAGTTCTGTGTGAACAGTGTAAAGTTCATCTTGGAGCTTGTCTCTCTGCAGAGTAAGCTTGTTGAATTTAGCTTGGGCCGCTTGCAAGTGTGTTTTGCAGGCCCAGGTTTTATAGTCTTTTTTTTTTTTTTAGTTCAGTCTCTGCTCTTTTTAGGAGAGCGTCGCCTTGCTGGAGTTTTTTGTTGAGTTCTTTTCTGGCTTCTCTCTCCAGATGTTCTCTTTGATCTGTGTCGAGGCGAAGATCTTGCAGGGCATTGTGAAGTCTTTCAACTCCTTTCTGTAGCTCTGGATCTGTGTCGTCCTCTTTCTCGCGCTGGTTCTGGGTCTCGAGGAGAAGCTGATCAAGATGACTCTGGGTTGGGGCCTGGTCCTTCCAGGCCTCCTCCGCGATGTTGCTCCGTTCACTGAGCGGTGCCTGGGCGACGAGAATGGGAACTAGGCTTCCGAAGATCCTGGCGAGTTCTCTGTAGTAGTCGCTTTGGTTTGGATCGCGTGCCATCAGTTCATCTAGCTCGGTGTCTAGTTGCTCTGGGTGCTGCAGGTTAATGGCATCCTTGGGCAGGAAGGGGGTCGTCACTGCTTTCAACCATGTCGAGAGGTGGCCCCCGTGGACTGCTGGACTGGATGCCTGGAACATCCTGATTCTCTGTCGGTGAGAGAAGCACAGCACACACACACAAAAAGACCAATGCAAGTTCGTTCTACGTTTAACGAGCTATATTCATACGGGCTGTGCCGTTTATGAGAATTTTGGGGCTGACTGATGCAAACAGTCAGACAGTTAAGTAGCCAATTAACTTGGGTCAACGAAGGACCTGAAATGGAGATTTGACAGGCAGTAGCCTAGCGGGTCGTGTTATGACACCGGCTGCTGGTGGTCGCTCTACTATTTAACTTCGTTGGTGGCTCCCAGGTTACTGTCTCTATGTGAAATGAAAGAAACAAATCACAACAGAACAGGTGGTAGAAAAAGATCAAAGTGAAACACAACACTTGAAATGAGATGAAAACAATAGAAACACAACGTGTTAGTGAGAATAAGGAGGCCTAAGCCTACTGCTAGGTTTTAAGATAGGGCCAACAGGTGAGTGGGCTATCTGGGTAGGAAACCTAGAAATATGGTGTGGCTTAAAGAAGCAAAAGGGTCAGAACACTTAAAATATATCCGGGGGAATATCTAATATTCTGTGGTTTATAATAAGTGGATAGGTTTTATCACTTTTGGTTCACCTGGTTGAATTGAAGTCATTCAGGTGGGAACCAGTGGCTTGGTCAACCTCCCCGGTGCTCCCCAAACACTGAACCGCAGTGTCCCCGGTCCTCCGTTACTCTGGCGTGTCGCAGGACAGCACGGCTTGTGACTTTTAGCACAACCTTTGGAGTGCCAAAATTGCTGATGTCTCTTGAGACAAGAGGGACCGAGTTTCACTCGCAGCCAGTATCGGTAACACCGGTCGGGCAGCCTTGCTCACTGGATACCTGAGATGACTGTCCAATCACCGAGGGGGTTCTACAATCAAATACACAAAGGATGAACAAAGGAAACTTAAAGTTAATTAAGGTTTGGTTTGTTTAACATCAATTGAGTAACTATATGTAGAGAGGAAAGGTAACAGCTTTACCTAATCATGATAAAACAAAACAAATGAATTATGATAATAATGGTAATTATCAAAATAACCTAAGTCAAAAGAGAGAAGAAAAATAATAAACATCAAATTAAAAGACAGTAATGAAACAAGGGAGAAGGAGTAGCTGGTTTTCACCACAAGGGGGGGGGGGGGGGGAGTACTGCTTCTCTGTCTTTAACCTGCTGAGCAGAAAACTTAATTCAAATTAAAAATTCAAAACTGGTTTAAATCAAAATTTAAAATAAGCATGTATGAATTAAAAAGGAAAATCTGAATAATATACTATAATAACCATTGATAGCTTGTAAGTCATCATTAATGATCATGAAATTAATCAAACAGTGTGAGATTAATCAAAGAGGGTAAAAGTGGACATGCAATTTCAAAACAGAATGGAAAAGACAGAGGTCTGTTAGTCGATTTAACAGGAGACTGCCACTAGATGGCTTACCTTCTAAGTGGGTCAATCAGTGGTTGACCTGACACATCTAGATTTCCACTATTAACAATTACATTTTAATTCAAATCATGTTTGAACTAAACTCAAAGTAAATGTAAACAGTCAAAGGCAGGGAACATTCTTTTGTTTCCCTGTAATAATATTCGCACGAGCAAGAGTGTAAATGCAAATAATTATCGAGAATTTAGACATCCAATTCAAATATACATCACAGGGGATTATAAATTAGCAATCAGAGCGCATTATCTGAAATGGCCACAGGTTGGCAGCTTTGCACTCACGCAAGCTGGAATCAGAAAGCAGGGTGTACCCTGAAATTTCTAACCCACGCCTTCCCTCTGGTGTTTAGATAGAGGAATTACAGTTTCAATATGACTTAGAAATTATCTGATCGTTTGTCAGGCTGATTTTCTGCATCAAAAATCACAAGTAACAAACCAAAGGTTTTAATCTCTGAGGTGCTATATTAACATAGGTTGAAGAAGGATCCGTTCACTTCCAAAACACAACTGTAATAAAAACAGGAATTTTCCAACTGTTGACTCCAATAAACATTTATCAAAATAGCACTTATGATTTAAATGTTTTAGGTTTAAAAATCGGGTAGCTAAGCCAATTTTAGACCAGGAGTTTTTATCGTTTTAATCTTGAATATCACTGTGGTTCGCCACGAATTCAATAACGATATTTAATAACAAGGCCTTTTAACTGAATCAGAGGAACATCGCTCATGTTCAGATTTACATGTTGCAACTAATAAAAGATTTCTTCATCTTTTAATTATTCATATTAAAATGTTCTCACTGTAAAAAGATTTTGGTCTTTCTTAACAGGATACTTTTAACCTTATACTGCAGATTACTTTCATTAAAATTAACAGTGACTATACTGTTAAGTTTCTATAAATACCTAGGTGCTTACTGACCAGCTTTTTGCCTCAGTCAGTTGAGTGAGTTCGCGTCTTGCGACTTATCTCACAAGTAACGTTACATAATTTCATAGCGCACGTGCAGAAATTATTAAAAACCATATACACAGATTGATTGCTCACAAAACGAAGTTTGAAATGCCCGCATTCTCCACCAAAATGTAACAACAATGAGTTTTACATAGTAATTAACTCAAATGATATATAGGGAATTTGAATAATTAATCAAGAATTTGATTAATATATATCTCAGATGACAGTTACATTTAATTTTATTGATTATGAAAAATAGCTCAATTGCCAATACCAATACTAATCACAGGGCACTGTAATTTACTCATTAATATGTCAATATTACATTCTTCATATCAATTATTGTGATCTCTTACTGTAAATTACTGCAGATCAAACCGTGGTATGTCCAGCACACCACTGTAGACCTATCAATTTTCAATAAAAAGGAAAAGTATTCTCTGGCCATGAAAATATTATCCTATCCTTATGATAAATTTAGTTTCTAAATTTAGAGCTTGTAGCTATAGATCAGACACATCTCAGTGACTCGTAATGTGAGTGGGGTGGAGTCCAAAGCCAATCATTTTATATATGGGTTTTTAATAATTCAACTAGTAATACATCAAACTACAAATCACACAGAGTAAATATGCGTACGAAAATACAGACAATAAACATTTACAAGACAACGGAATCCAAATAAAAGAGAGAGAGAGAGAGAGAGAGAGAGAGCGAGAGAGAGAGAAGTGTAGAAAGCGAGAGAGATCACAGAATGAGCTCAGGTATGAAAATCAGTCAGTAAACCTTAGTGGAACCAACAACGAATCAAATAATAGCAACACTTTAAAGCAGCATTTAAATCTCCATAGAAAACGATACTTGCATGGCCCAGTGGGTGAGCGTGGTACCGGCGACGCACGTGTGATGTCACGTGGTCCTTTGAAAACTGCGCGCGTGGGCCGGAGGCCGTGTGACGCGCGCGCAAGCTGCGCTGGATCTTGGCGTGAGCGTGGAGTCACGTGTTCCTTTGTTGCAAAGAGGTGTTCGTTCATCTTCGCGCGGTATTTGAAAGGTTCAACAAACAATGTTCCAGAATTCGTCTTCATTGTGTGGAGAGGCGAATAGTTGAATAAACTTAGTAAAGAAAAGAAAACAAAACAACGAAAATGAAAGTTTCCAAATGAGCCATGAAAATGGCTTTCCTCTCCTCAGTCCGTGTGCTGAGGGGGGAGGAGAACCAAGCGCGGCGTGTCCGAGAACGGAGAACGGGAAGAAGAGCAAGAAGAGCGCAAGAAGAGAGCGAAGAGAGAGAGGCGGACCTTGTTCGGTCGACTCTTATAGCTTGAGATGTTCACGCCTCTTTTCGCGTGAACCACCCAATGAACATCCGCAATCTGAAGCGGCGGGAAAGTTCCTTTGTCTCTGTTGAGACAACCCCCTGATGATTTAGGGCTTGTCCGATTTCATCAGGAATATTAAAGCAAGTTCATTATTCCAGATTAAATACATTTTTCATTACTTTGCTCTAGATAAATGGGTCTGTCAAAGCATGACGATTACACAGATACTAAAATTAATATGTGCAAATGATCAAAACATGAAGATACATTCAAATGCAGAATTACACACATTTAAAGATTTGATTAACACATGATAACACTGCAGATATTCCCAATTTATATGGGAAACCTCTAATGTACCGCAAAAACAATACTATACACATTAAGACTACATTTGAGTACATTCTATCATTCTTTTGTAAGGATTAGGTTTCCTGTCCTGTGGTCCTGTGAGCTCGTAAAATTTTACGAGCTACCAAGGAGTGTGGGGGTTGCAGAACATTTCTTTTTGAGAAAGTATAAGATTGAAATCAAGCATTTCCACTTATAAGTCAGCACTTTAACCATTTACCCAGGATTAACCATTTTATGCAATACACAAACATATAAAATACATATTTAATAAAGGACTTACAAAAGTAAGGAACAAAAAGAAAGGTTTCTTTTTGTGTGTGTGTGTGTGTGTGTGTTAAGGAATTTGGTTTCAGGTATCCTTTGAGGCTCGCATGGGTATCGTAAAGTAATTTAAGTCCAGCCAGGCTGGCATTTAGTACCAACAGTCTGAATTTACAAAACAGAATTTAACCCATGAATCGCTGACCTGCATATCTGTTACAAGGGGTAAATTATTCATTAGTAGCTGTTGAATCTGGTCTCTCTGTACTTTTTATAGTGTTAGAACTCAGCACCATATTCTGCACTGTTGACCACCAATAATCACACAGTTCTGGTGGCTTAATAGCTCTCTATTATTTATGACTACACATGAGTTGGTGGAATGACTGTAAATAAAGAGACTGGCTTTGGTCCACAATAATTCAGCTTCTGGAAGAAACCATTAAAAGGAAATCTTTTTTTCTCATTATGTCTTAACCAGTAGTTGTTAGTTCTTACATCAGTCTGTTACTCGCTGCAGATCAGAAAGTGTTTAAATTAATATCATTGCTAGAAAAAAAGCAAGCATTTCTTCAGACATAGTAGATCAAATAGAACAAAAAATGTATGCTAGTGTTAAAGGGTCACATTTCTTATAATTAATTAAAAAAAAACAAGTAGGTAGATTACAAAGAGTATGGGTTGAGGTTGAGGTTGGGTTTCTAAAGTAGTGGAGTTATACGTGCCTGTCTTAATGATGAGGGGAAAACACCAGTGTGGAGAGAAGTGTTGATGATGTGAGTGAGTGCAGGTACAACTGCAGGAGAAATGGCTTGAAGGAGATGATGATTAAATTACAATAATAAGAAAGATAAAAACAATATGCAATAAAGGACAAACCATTACAAAAGTACATGAACTTTAAAAGGAGAGAACCTACGTGACTGACATATCAGTAGGATTTTTAGATTTTTTTACCACTCTCTCCGCAGCTCTAAGCTTAGAACGGTGTTCACGTAGAACATCAGATAACCAAGGGGCAGAAGGGGTGTTACGAGCTGACCTGGAAGATAAGGGGCAAACAGTGTTTAAACAAGATGTAAGAGTGGAGCAGAAAGCCTCAGTAGCACTGTTAGCATCCAAAGATGCAAACCGTTTAGGGGAAGGAAGTGAAGATGAAACCATTGCAGAAAGTGTGCTTAGGTAATGTCGAAAGATGACATGTGGAGGGGTAAGTGATGTGTCAGGGACCATGTTGAGGTTAAGAGTGAGGAGGAAGTGATCCGACGTGTGCAGTGGAGTAACCAGAACATGATCAGTAGAGCAGTGTCATGTATAAATAAGGTCCAGATGGTTGCCTGATTTGTGAGTAGCAGTAGTTGACACTCGGTTGAGATCAAAAGAGGCAAGCAGAGTGTGGAAATCAGCATACAGAGGTTTATCTAGATGGATGTTGAAATCTCCAAGCATAACTAGGGGAGTACCATCCTCAGAAAAGGTTGAGAGCAACACATCTAATTCATCCAAAAAGTTACCCAGTGGTCCTTGGGGTCGATAGACAACTACAAAATGTATTTTAAAAGGGTAGGTAACAGTAACTGAATGAGATTCAAATTAGCTGTTGATACCCAAAGATGGTAAAGGATTAAATTTCCAATAATTAGAGATGAGCAGACCAGTACCTCCACCTCTTCCAATCAAACGGGGGGAGTGGGAAAATTAGAAATTACTGGAGAGCGCTGCAGGTGTAGCAGTGTTTAATGTGATTCCTAATATTTTATACACCCTGACATTAATTAAGCTCACTTTTAGTAACAGTATTCTAGTTCATTTCAATAAAAATAATCATAATCATTTATAATTGTGCATTAGAATTTTACAAGCACTGAATAGCACTGATCACAATTCAAATATACCGTAGAGAATCATATGCTGCAAAATATATATCAAATGTCCTAAGAAAGTTGTATGACTTTTCTTTCCATGGAACTAAAAAGTTAACAAAATTAAAATGTATGGTGAATGATCACTGGCTGTACAATTTGTTGCAATTTTCCTTGTTGTTCATTTCCTGATTTAAATTTAGCCTAAGTCTCCCTGCAAACTAAGTGAATACTGTACTGCTAGACTATTGCATCACACACACACACACACACACACACACGCACACACGCACACACACACACACGCGCACGCACACACGCACATACACACATACACACAGCAGGCGCACACACACACTCACACACACACACACACACACACACTCTGAAGCAGTAAATTCTGTGACAGTTTTTTCCTCTTTGTTTTAATTATGACTCACTCACAAACACAAACAGACTATGACGGTTTTAGTTATAGGAAGTTATGCACAAAACTGTAATATTCATCAGGGAGGTGAAAAGCAGTGAACCAGTAACTCCCAGCTTCACTGTAACAGCACAACAGCAGTGTTGGGGAAAGTTACTATTAAATGTAACGCATTACAATATTGTGTTACTCCCTAAAAAAAGACAACTAATTGCATTACTTTGTTACTTTTTATTGAAAGTAAAGCATTAGATTACGTTTGCGTAACTTTTTCTCATCTGGGCTGGGCTTGCTCATTTGTTTTTAATACACCTTTTTTTTTTTTTTTGGCAGATGTAAAAGGCCCTTTCACATCAAAAGTGAACTTAATAAGCCTCTTGTACATGCCATGGATAACCTTTCGAATTTCCACAGAATGTTTTCCTTCTGCACAGAGCCAGGGTTTAAACGTCTATCTTCTTCCTCTTGTTTCTTGCAGTCTCAGCTGAAGTGTATTGTGATCTTTGCGCTGGTGTGCTGCTGTGCGGTGCTGATAGCGCTCATATTCTCTGCTGTAGACGTGTGGGGGGATGACGAGGATGACATCACTGAGGGGAAATGCAGCAGTTCCTGTCGGTGAGCACAACTCAACCTGACATTAGACTCACTGTCTGACGAGCCTCAAATTACGTGTATTCCACCAGTTTAGTCTTTTTTTCTTTTCTTTCTTCTTCTGCTTTGAAGACTTTGCTTAACCTTATTATATCATTTTATTGATTCACAATATTATCTATATTTAGAGAATGTGTCTTTGCAAGTTTATGTTCAATTTTGTCATTAATCCTTTACCCCCCATGTTGTTCTACACCTGTTCAAGCTTTGTTCATCTTTGAAACACAATGTAAGATATTCTGGATGAAAATCAGGAGGCTTATGACTGTCCCATAGACTTACACTGTCAAGGTCTAGAAAAGTATGAAACACATCTTCAGGATAGTCCGTCTGTCATCAGTGGTTTAACTCTCCTCCTCTGTGTCAGTCATTCCTTCAGACTTTAAACCATGACAGTCAGCTCGGTGAAGCTCTCTCCAACATAACTCTGTATTCACATTATCATACTTGATTTGTAAAGGTCTACGATTTAGCAAAGAGGTCTTCTTACCCAAGTTTAATAATGCTGTTTTGTTACTTGCTACCTGGAACAAAACACAGGCGTAGAAAAGTCTAAAATTTTAATGCGCACAGTAACTGAAATTTAAAACGGTTAAAAGTAAGACTCAGTAACTGCTGCACAGATATAGACTATGCATCAATTTCTCTTGCCTTTGTGCTTTTATATGAATTGATGTGAATTTGAATGAATTGCATGCCTCAGTACAGTCTTTACTCCCTGAAGGTGAAAAATACGCTGACCTGCTGGATAGATATGATCCAGATGATTTCAAAATGAGTTGGATTTATGTATGGATAATAAAAGCTAGTCATATCCAAAATCCCTGATGAAATGTGAGACCTGAAGATAGAGTATCAGCCAATTTCAGGAAAGCATCTATAAGAGTACTTCTTCATCTGCCCAAGCACACGGCTGAGAGAGCCAGCGTAAAGACATGAGACAGCTCAATAAAACTAAAGACAAAGTTGAAATTGAAATAGAACTTGCTGCTTCCATGGCCAAATTAGACAAGCTTGAGGAGTTTGAAACATCAGCTCCAGTTCCTAGGGATTTGGACAATTCACAGAGAGGGCAGTCGAGAACATCTCAAATGTATCAAGCTCCAGCATCTCATTCAGGTGAAATCAGTGATCCCACACTGACCAGTGAATAAACGATTAAAAGCAGTGTACTGCATTACACTTCCTCCATTATAAGCTTTGAACACAACACTTCACTCTTTAGAGCAATATACATTGAATATAAAATGCTGGATGTGTGTATGGATCGGACTCCTGGGGGCAAAAAATCTTCTAAAATAGCATATTGTAACTAAGACAAAGTTGCTAATGAATATATTCAAATACAGCATCATGCTGTGATGCTATTAAGCCAGAGGATGTTATCACACTGTAAAATGATGCACAATTCTCAGAGCTTTTCTAAATTCTGTGAAAATACTTTTTTTTTTAAATATGCAAAAGGCATTTAGCTGGAGACATCCATTAACATCAGAGCTACTATCTATTAAGTTGTGCATGTGATTTGTCTGATGAGCAGAACAGAAAAAAGGTCAGTGATTTAGTGGAATTTGTTAAAGAAAGGCAGGCAAGAATAACTATATCCTATGTCCTAGATAAATATCCAACACATTCTCTAAATATCCCAGACAACGTGTAAAGACACAAACTCAGGTGAGACAGAACAATGATGTCCAAAAATAAAGAATTGCCACAACATTTCAACAGTTCAGTCTTATAATGTTTCATGTGCTGTATAACTGCACTTCCTGGAGCCCAACACAAACACTCACACATATGAGGAGGATATGAGTGAATGACTGTATTTGAAAGAGCTTTAGTTTAATCAGATCGATGCTGATAGAAGTCAACAATCCCAACACAGCGGAGCCTAATGTTGAAGAACCGGTAACTGTCATGAGCCCTAAGCAGTTCTGGAGCCTGCCCGGTTCGGTAGGTCATGTGTAAAACATTACATACTACATTACCATAACTAAAACTGAGAATCTAGTAGTGCAACACACAATGTGGAAGACCACTGAGATAAATGGTAGCAATGCAAAGAGTTCTCATCCCTGTGAGAAGATTCAAGACGGAGCTCTCCTTCTTTCTATAATATTCTACACAGACATTTATTCTAAAGCCATTCCAGATTGAAGGGAAATGTCATCAAGGCCTTACAAGTACACTCAACCCTTTTGGCTTACACTGAGAAAGTCTATAAGAACACTGGCTAGTAATCCATCTTTTTCAGCATCCAGTTCCTCTGACAGAACAAACTTTGCATTAATGAAAGTCTCCACTGATGATGCAGGCACATTCACTACAGAAGCTGTTTACACTGAACTTACAAGATCTACTCAAACACAGATACTCATGGGATGATATATTTCCCCATGTATTTTCTCAAAGAAGGCAACACGGTTAGAGGATCTCACCGGTCAAATCTGAACAGCTAGAGATACGTGCGGCCCAAGAACACTGGTATCCAGACAGTGCAGCGCCAGCATTTTCAGCTTTCTTATGTGAGGAGATGATGACAGACTTTATAAAGAAACTCTTGGACAATACAAGCTTGACATTAAAAACCTCCTCAGATGCACTCCATGGCAGACCAGGTCCCAAATAAAGACTAGTACAACTGAATGCCCCATTAAAATATTACTTTACAGTACCAATTTAGCATGATGCACAGTTCAACATTAACCTCAGAAAAGAGAAACTGGAGAATAAGGTTCTGCACAACACCTGTGAGCTGGTATGGATCAGTTCTCTATGATGGTCAAGCTTCAAACAGTGTGCTGTGTCTTTGACAGTCAATAGTGCCCAGATCAAGTTGCTCAGCTCCTTGTAAATGCCACACTTCCTCAAGGTCCTGCTTTGCTGTCCAAGCTTTCTTCTGCAATGGTTTTGCACTTTCTCACCCAACATGTTTTCTCTGTGTCATCACAAAGCAATGCAGTGACTCTGTGGTCAGCACATAATTCTTCTTCAGTGCCAAACATTAGTGTTCAGGACGGCCACTTGAACAAACAACACTTTTTCTTCACTTCTCTTCTGCAAATATTGTTGGCTCCTAAATTGCACTGTTGGCTCATTTGTGAGTAACTTTGGGTGAAACTGTCAGTTAAATTAATATATGTAAATGTAGTGGTGTGAAATACCGCATAATTCCTGCAAAGCATTTCCATAGAGTCACTCTGCACTTCATCACATAGAAGGCATTTTGAAAAAAAAGGTTGGAATCATGTTTACTAATTATATAAAATATCAGGGGACAGGCTATCAGACAAGCTATTTTTTTATGTAAAGTTCAAAACTGAACACATCACCATAAGACTGATATTTTTCCTTCCTATTGTTTCTTTTCTAAACTCTAAACACCCATAGCCATGAGAGAAGCAGTTTCTCCTCTGCTTTATCACTGAACGCTCCAATTATCAAATACAATCTTACACTCACTGGCCACTTTATTAAGTACACCCTGCTCATGCTAGTTGGACCCCCTTTTTCCTTCAGAACTGCCTTAATTCTACGTGGCATTGATTCAACAAGGTGCTGAAAGCATTCTTTAGAGATGTTGGCCCATACTGATAGGATAGCATCTTGCAGTTGATGGAGATTTGTGGGATGCACATCCAGGACACGAAGCTCCCGTTCCACCACATCCCAAAGATGCTCTATTGGGTTGAGATCTGGTGACTGTGGGGCTATTTTAGTACAGTGAACTCATTGTCATGTTCAAGAAACCAATTTGAAATGATTTGAGCTTCATGACATGGTGCATTATCCTGCTGGAAGTAGCATCAGAGGATGGGGACATGGTGGTCATAAAGGGATGGACATGGTCAGAAACAATGCTCAGGTAGGCCGTGGTGTTTAAACAATGCTTAATTGGAACTAAGGGATCCAAAGAGTGCCAAGCAAATATACTACACCATTACTACACCAATACACCATTACTACAACACCACCAGCAGCCTGCACAGTGGTAACAAGGCAGAATGGATCCATGCTTTCACTTTTTTCAATCTGTTCTTATCTGACAGGAGCATCACCCGGTGTGTTCTTCTGCTGCTGTGGATCATCTGTTTCAGGGTTCAGTGTGTTGTGTGTTCAGAGACGGTCTTCTGCATACCTCGGTTGTAACGAGTGTTTAGATGAGTTACTGTTGTCTTTCTGTCATCTCTTACCGGTCTGTCCATTCTTCTCTGACCTCTGACATCAACAAGACATTTCTGTCCACACAACTGCTGTTCACTGGATATTTTCTCTTTTTCAGACCATTCTCTGTAAACCCTAGAGATTGTTGTTTGTGAAAATCCCAGCATATCAGCAGTTTTTGAAATACTCAGACCAGTGCGTCTGGCACCAACAACACCTAAATGCATTGAGTTGCTGCGATGTGATTGGCTGATTAGCAGTGTGTGTTAGCAAGCAATTGCCATTGGAAAGAAGTTTAGAAAGGTGTTTCGGTGTCGTTGGTTGTATTTTTTTAATTTTTTTTATGGTTAACATGTATGGTCCTAATTATAAGGGTTTGTAAGGATATGATTTGGAGAGAGTATTGATTTAGAGCTATTTAGTGTTGGACAGTGTGTGGGTAGTGTCTCCTTTTAAGATATTCTATTACACCGACTCAATATACAGGGACTGTAACAGGATAGGAACTATGATCAAATCTACATCCTTTAGCGGTAGAAAAAAACCATTAGGAGGCACTTCTCATCTGAGAAGCCACTTTCATTACAAGTGAAATCCCCCTGGAGATACCAACAATGCTTTACTGTAAGTGTTGGAGTTCAAGTGATGGTGGGAATGCATAACTGAACCCAGGACCTTTAAAGGGTTAGCTCTTGTAAAAATTTAAATTAGGCTGTGTAATTCAAGTGGTTATTACATTTTGAATATGAATATTTTTCTAACGAACGAGTCGCTACAGGAGGCCTCTGTTCACCCCCTCCCCACAGAGCTGTGGAAGGCTGCCTTTTATTTTACGTCTTTTGCTAAACCACTTGAGTGCCATGAACATCTCTGAAAGATCAAAGATAATTTTTAATACACCTCCAACTGGATTAGTCTGAGAAAAGAAAGTCAAATACACCTTGGATGCCTGGGGGGTGAGTTAACGTTTTCATTTTTGGGTGAACTAACCATTTAACAGCCATCATCCTTAACCACTAGACTACCCCAACCCTCATGTGTATTCTGTCTGCATCTGCTGTCTGCAATCTT
The DNA here is from genome assembly GCF_003368295.1 of Carassius auratus. NCBI lineage: Eukaryota > Metazoa > Chordata > Actinopteri > Cypriniformes > Cyprinidae > Carassius > Carassius auratus. The sequence continues at coordinate 20,747,819 of NC_039280.1, read as the reverse complement.
TCAGCAGTTGAGAAAATTATGGTGTAATGTAAATTTCTTAAAGCCTATTGGTCAAAAGCCACTTATATAGTTTTTATATGAGGGAGAGGAAACTGTACTTCACTTCTGTAATATATTTGAAAACAAAAAAGTATTTTGAAATTGTTTGATGTAACCATTGTTTTAAACTGGGTTCAAATCAGATTTTAATTAAGATGTGATTAAAAAATGAGACATTAGTGTAATTTAGTAGAACGTGTTAACTGTACTGGGGCTCCACTTTACCTAGGATTTCGTTTCCGGATCATGGCAAATAGGGAATGGGTGCACGTGACCAAGACACTCGCATATGGCATCGCTGGCAAGCCACATATAAATACATTTATGTATATATGTATGTATGTGTGCAATCATAATCATTGTTCTCACTCTTATTGTATTTATTATTGCTTTATTTCCATTAGTATACAGTATGCTGTTGTCTGTTGTGTTTGCAGGCCTGCTGCTTTGTTATCAAGGGGTTTGTTTCTCTTATTGATCTGTGTATTCCATGTCTTTGTGATCTGTTTCAGTCTGTTGCAGCCAGATAAAGACTCATTATGCTGAATCATTGTCAGGATGATATATACACAAACTATATGTGATTCTGTAATCTAGTCAAATCTAGGAGGTGTCACAATTATTTTTGTACACATAATGCTAATTCATCAGCTATGCCCACCCCTCGGTTAAGTCTGACGTCACATGTCACTGTTTCCAGGTTCACATGCTCTTTCAGATCCCAAAATCAACATAGCAAACAATTAAAAATGTTACTATATACTCACAGTAAACTTTAGTAGTACTGAAAAATCTACACCCTAACCAAACTCTCAGTTGGCCACACAGTGATTCATATTTTCTGAATCTTTAAAATATTGGTGTCAAGGCCAGAGACTGTAGTATACACTGTGCTTTTAAAAAGCTTAGATTAATGGTGTGATATAAGCGAGTAGTGCTTAAAAATGTCTGTTGAGTGTTCTCACTTGAAACCGAGTAGAGGTTTGGACCTGGACACAATATTATTGGTCAGTCACAGCTTAACAAGCAGATAACCCTATGCAAAACATTGGAAATCATATCTGTTCTCAATGAACCCTGCTTAAATCTAGATTCTGTTGTGTTCACAGTGTTGTGCTTGTTGAAAATATTCCAGAAGACCTGTCCATTCCATATCAGGACACAGTTTCCCTGGCCGCTGGTCTCCATGAGCTTTTGGATCAAGCACATCGGTCTGTTGAGATCGTGTCACCATGGTGGGCACTGAACTCCACCGAGTATGAGTCGAAACCTCCCCAGGCCAAACAGGTAACTCCCAACATACTGCAGGGTCAACACCTCTGCTGATGAGAGCTGGATTCGTGCCAGTATGACTGCATTTAAATGTGACCGTTTCTTCTGTCATCCTCAGGGTCAGATCTTACTGCATCAGTTGATGAGTCTGCGGTCTCGGTCAGTCAGTTTGAAGGTGGTCAGTGGACTAACTCATTCCTCAGAGCTCAAGGCACTCACTCAGAGTGGTAAGTATATGATATTATTTACTATACACCGTCTAACAAAACCATCTTGTAAGACTCTTTGTGTTTGGACCAAGTGTAAAGATGCAAAGGCACAGGAATTTTATCAATTTCTATCACAGGTTACTCCATGATTTGTGGGGAACACTCTAATTCAAATGTGCCCATTCCTATTCCTGGAGATCTACCATCCTGCAAAGTTTAGCTCCAACCCTGATCAAACACACCTGAACCAGCTAATTCATCTTTTCAGTAACGCTTGATAGATGAACCTGAAGTCTGCAGGAAGATCTCCAGGAACAGGACTGGACTCCCCTTCTCTAACCAGTGACCCAAGTAGGCCTGCAATCAAGCCTGCAATACGTTTTAATAGAGCAATAACAAAGAGACTTCCCCAATGTAGGGGAACAGTGTATACCTACTCTTTTTAGCTCCACTCCCACTCTGCAGTAGTTGTCCCTAAGCTGTGGAACACCATACCACTACATGTTAAATCAGCCTCCACGGTAGCTGAATTCAAATCTTTGCTCAAAACACATTTTTAATCTAATGCGTTTAATGTACCATAACGTATATGTTTTTGTCTTGTTTTGTTAGTTTTTCTTATCTTATTGAACAGCACTTTGGCCAACCAAGGTTGATTTTAAATATTCTTTATAAATAAATAAAACTTGAAAATTGAAACTTGGATTGAGAGAAATATAGAAAAGTCAGAGAAGTGACTTGGTATAGCTAATTATGGCGGAGAGGAGAAAGAGACAGAGAGGGAATACTGGTGGTTTTACAGACTTCATAGAAAACTTGACCAAATGAGGATGAGCCGGAATCTTAAGAATATACCCCAGGGACTCGAGATGAGACATAGGAGAGGGCAAGAGTGGGTATCTGGAGGAGCAGAAGGTCAAGAAGACCACTGGAATCTCACAGGACTCAAGAAATCAGGAGAAAGTGGAATCATGCCAAAACAGTTCAAGGGTCTTTTTATTAGGACTATGACTTGTGTTTTGGGACCCCACCAAAGTAGCTTATACTGGGCAAAATGTCCTGTTGATGGCACTTGGTGTGAACAATTTTACAACCAGTGATTGATAATTGAGTGTATTGTTTGTTTATCCTCCAGGTGCCGAGGTGCATTACCTGAACATGACAGCCCTCATGAACGGTCAGCTCAACTCCTCCTTCTGGGTGGTAGACAGGAAGCACATGTACATAGGAAGTGCTGGCATGGATTGGAGGTCACTGTCTGTGGTAAAGAACAACTCTATAGTTAAATACACATTTTTAAAAAAGGCGTTCCTTTCACTTTACTAATTCCATTTAGTTCATTTGATTATTAATCTGTATGTTGAAATTATATGATATGCCATGTTCTTCATTGTGTTTATTAATATTGCATTGGTCTGATGAGGTGTTGTGTTATTTTCACAGATGAAGGAGTTGGGCATCATTATTTATAACTGCAGCTGTCTGGTGTTGGACCTGCACAAAATATTTAGCCTCTACTGGCAACTGCAGTATAAAGAGTTTTTGCCGTCAATATGGTCCAAGAAACTGAACGCTCTGTATAACAGAGACAACAACCTTCAACTGCATCTGAATGACACGGAAGCAGAAGCATACTATTCAGTGAGTTGAGTTAGAGTGCTTTGATTTTTCATTTATCTGTAGTCTAGTAGAAGCAGAAACAAGTCCTGGTGCACAGAAATGATCCTTCATTTGATTCGTCTGACTCTAATGATGTTTAATATGTTTGTTAATGAAGACTTTTAGCATTGCTGTTGAAGAATAATTAATAATTGGAGTCTTCACAGAAAATGAACAAGAATCGTTTATCAATGACTGCAGCTTCTGGAACAGTTTGATAGCTGCAATCAGTCCCCTGTCTACTTCACACTTGATGAAATACCAGACTCCAAGATGCATTATATTTCAAAAGAGAGATGAATCACTGCCGCTCTCGTGGTCATGTACTGGAAGTGGCAGTGGTCATGTAATGCATGTTTGGTGGTTGTTTTACAACCTTAAGCTTCAACAGCAGTGAAACTGATTATAGTTTTCATGTGGATTTTAGAGACTTTTCTGACCTCACTGTGTGGAAATGCAAGGATTTCATAGGGCTTATAAAGCTAACTACAAATGGGCACACATGTGAAATAATTCAGTTTTTTATTGTTTGTTGTGCTAGAGTTCTCCAGATGTTTTCTGCCCAAAAGACCGGACGAAAGACCTTGAGGCCATTAACAGAGTCATTCAAAAGGCTGAGACATTTATCTACATCTCCATAACCAACTATCTACCAATGCTCAACCGCAACCAACCCAAGTGAGTCCTGTTACATGACCAAAATATCTAACATTGAAATCACCATATAATACTTGTGATTTGAATGGTGCTTGGAAAGAAATGTATTATATCAGAATACATGGCTAAGATATTTACACCAGCTTCAAGCAGTAAGCTTGTAACTGGACCATGCTAATTTAAAAGTGGTTCATGGGAACTTGGAATTACCTTATTTACTTATTGCAAACTAGTTTCGGCTTTATTTTTTATATGGTACATGCAACATGTTACCATTATGGAGATTAGTGTTCCCTTTAGTTGGGCACTTTGCCATTGACTTTGATTAAATTAACTCTGTTTCAGCAATGTGTCACTGGCAAAACATACTACAAGAAATACAAATTTAGTGATTTATTAATAGGTTTGTCTGAATACCTGCTAAATGTCCTTGCAGGAAGGAAGGAGGTTTTTTAGGTCAGATGTTGTAGTTATGACATCTACCAGCGGTTCTAAGGGGATTGGGCTAACAAGCCAAACCTTGGCTACTAGATTTATAACACTATTGATAGTAGTAGTAGTATAGTGCATTATACTGATGTTTACTCTACATACTTTAACAGGTACTGGTCACGCATTGACAACATGCTCCGAGAAGCATTGATTGTGAAAAAAAGCATCAAAGTACGCCTGTTAATAAGCTGTTGGGAGCAGACTGACCCACTGACAATGAACTTCCTGTGGTCTCTCAAAGCACTGTGCACAGAGTCATTACGCTGCTCAGTAGAGGTGGTGAGTGTGCATTTATCAAAGATTACCAAAGATTTACATGCAATAGCAGTGCTGAGGTTCTTCAAAAATTGTGATTTATTTAGGAAGCAAAAAAGTACTAGCTGTATCTGAAACTACAAATTTCCATAATATAAAAAAACAGTGCATGTGAGTAGTTTATCAGAATTTGTCTTCATGAAACAATATGTAAGCAAAACTTGGATGTTATTGTTTCCAACTTGTAAATCTCTGTCACGATCCATGATCCATCTGTCATGAACTTCCATTAATTCACCAGCAGAGGTCAACATCCACAACACAGACTCTCACACTACACAGTACACCCTGGACTACATTTCCCACGTTCCATTGCACCAATCACAATCACCTGATAACAATCACACATGCACCTGAGACCAATTACACACACAGTACAATCAGTCAGACACGCTTTATAAGCATTGGACTTCATATCACACACGGCCGAGTATTGTTCTGCACATATCCCTCCCCTAGTGATGGCTGCGATACCGAGACAGTCTTGTCTTGTCTTGTCTTGTCTTGTCTTGTCTTGTCTTGTCTTGTCTTGTCTTGTCTTGTCTTGTCTTGTCTTGTCTTGTCTTGTCTTGTCTTGTCTTAGTTTCTAGTTTTCATAATCCTGTTTCAGTTTATACCCCTTGCTTAGCCCTCTGGATATTGTTCATTCATTGTAGACCCACGCTTGCCCTAGGATTATTCTTGTGTCTTGCCCTCTATATACCTATATAAGCTATATATGTATATAAGCTTGCACATGGATCCACACATCTCACGTCTTGTCAGCCCCATTACAATATCCAGCAGGTGGTGAATAGCTCAACATACTGATTAAGAATGAAGGTTCAGATCCTGTCTCAGTTACTGATGGCGTTCCACAGGGCTCGGTGTTTAGTCCGTTTTTTTTCAAAATTTATATTCTTCCTCTTGGTCCTATTTTTTTGTTCCTATGTTATTAATTTAGATCTTTACACTGATGACAAACAAGTGTACATTTCTACTAGACCTAATGTTTCTCATCCCGCTCCTGACTTATTTAAATAGTCTTGGAGTTATAGTGGATGGTTTGCTTTCGTTTGGTTCCCATATCAGTAATATTTCATGTTCTGCTTTTTTAATTTATGCAATATTGCTAGACTTCGTTCCTCACTCTCTCAACATAGTACTGAAGTGCTTATTCATGCATTGGTTACATCTCAAATTGATTATTGTAATTCTCTATTTGGCATTCCTGGAAAACAACTTCATTGATTTCTAGTTAATTCAGAAGCTAGGTTAGATACACGTTCATATACTGTCGATCACATAACTCCTATTCTTTTTAAGTTGCATTAGCTTCCTGTTCATTATCATGTACATTACAAAATTTTACATCTTACCTACAAAGCTCTTCATAATTTGGCACCCCATTATCTTTCAGATCTTCTCTATTCGTATACTCCTTTGCGCTCTTTGAGATCATCTTCTGCACATTTTTTGTCAGTTCCAAACTTCGAGATGAGTTCCTTTGGTTTTAGGGATTTTAGTTGTGCAGCGTCAAAGCTATGGAACGCTTTACCTTTGCACGTTCGCAAGCTGGATTCAATTTCTCATTTTAAAGTTCAGATAAAAAACGTATTTGTTTAGAATTACTTTTAATGATTTTCTTGTTTAATTTGTTTTAATGCGTGCATTTTATGTTTTGTTTTATTGTACTGTGTCTTTGAGTGTCTTGAAAGATGCCTATAAATAAAAGGTATAATTAATATTGTTATTATTATTATAGTTCAGTATTTCTAACAATCTACAGAAAATGTAAAGTGAGAATAGAAAATAGTTGGACATTATGCACATAGATTTGAACATTTTCTGATTCTTTATTGTTGTCCATTAATGATGTTTTATTAAGAAGGTTCGGGAGGAGCATGATCAGATAATCAGCCAATTTGGCACAGGTTTAACCTGTTTAGCTAATCATCCTAACAAGCAGTGTGTCTGTGTGTGTCTGTGTGTGTCTGTGTGTGTGTGTGCGTGTGTATTTTAACAATTTTGAAGAACTGCAGTGTTACGTGTTATATGTTACATAAAATGCATAATAAAAAATAGTCCTACAATAAAAAAAATTTGATCCATACTACAGTCTTGTAAGTCCTTTAACTGATAGTATTTTTCCTGTAATATTTGTATATTACTAATATTATTATGATTAGCCTATTATTGGTTATTGTTTACTATTGGTTATATTCGTTTATATTCATTTTTCCCCCTTCATTTCGATCTCTTTATTTAACATTCTAAATACTTTTGTAAATAATAGCCTACTGTAAATGCTTGACATGTCACTTGATTATGACTGGGACTTTTGCTGGAATGCAGTTAAAATTTAACATGTATTTCATTTTATTTTGGCTAATTAATGGACCATAATTATAAATACTATAGTATTTTGTTGAGAAATTAATCATTCACGTAGTTCAATTTGTAAACAACACGCTAATTTCATCACACATGGGTATAAATACAATCATAAAGTCAAAACTTTATTGCCCTAATATTCAGGCATTTATTTACAAAATATATGGTAGGCTGGCAAATACTAACATAATTATACAAAACGTTAACTAGGTAAAGTTATACACAAATTTAAAGGGGAAATAAGCATATATAACAAAAAATATAAAAATATAGCCCTAATAAGTTAATGTAATAATAATAATAATACAAATATTCAATTAAATGTTTAATGTTAAAAAAAATGTTTATCTATTTTTAATGATCCTGGGATTTTTATGGTCATGCAGGTTTGTTTATGCATTAAACTGGTGTCCACAAGAGAAATATGTCATTCCCTCAACATAAGAATTTGTGGCCACAAGAAATCGATGTCGTCCCTCAAATGAATTTCTTGCGGCCCCAACATATATTATCATGTTCCCACAAGTTATGATGTAGTGGCCACAACAAAGCTAAGTGAACCGACCATGTCTGCTTATGGGCTCTGTATAATAGCTTCCTGATTTATTGTGATCTGAAGATGTGATGAAGTTATAGACACAGATAGCATCAGTTAAATGAGCAGCTGTGCGGATCCCTGCGATCAGAGCTAACAGCCACTGGCCTCAGGAATCACAATAAATATTGTTGGTGCTAGAATCATTTGAACAGATGTATCAGAAATATGATTTGCTACAGTGCATTTTTTTCAGTTGTGTTTATGTCCAGATACAACATTCATCAAGTAATCTGTGACCTGGATGATTTAATTTCATGAGCTATAAATGTCTTCTGTGGCTGGACTGCTGTCACTCATACAGACCAAAACTGACGGAGTATGTACTCTGTTCTTCTTTGTAGAAGTTCTTCATTCCACTGAAGCAGAGCAATGGACATCTCTATGGAGTGAATCACAACAGATACATGGTGACGGACAGATCTGTGTATATAGGTGAGAACATCCTCTGCACTGATTAAATTGAAGATTAGCCCATAAATTACTCACCCTTATGTCATCCTTGGTGCATATGACTTTCTCCTTTCAGACAAAACCAGTCAGAGTTATATAAAAAAATGATATTTGGTCTTTGATGTTTCAAGCTCTATCGTTGCACAACAAAAGAAGTCAAATATAAATTGCCCATCCTTTAAAAAAGTGTCTCACACGGCTCTGGGGGGCCAACAAAGTCCTCCCTTAGCAACTCAATCGAAGAATGTAGGAGGATTTTGATATGAGACTGGTTTTCCTTTGCTTCCTTTGCTCCTGATAACAAACTTTGTTTTTCACGAGACTCACCAGCACATGTGCAACATACATCATAACCCAAGAACTGCTTCTGTGTACAACTGTGAGAGCTAACTACATTCAAGTGATTATTACATCTGAATATGGATATTCTTCTTACAAAAACACATCGAGTCCCTACAGGAGGACCTTGTTCACCCCCCGGAGCCATGTGTGAAACACTTTTATTTTAAGGATGGGCGATTTTAATTTAACTTCTTTTGGACTGAAGCACTACAAAACCCACTGACTGCAATGAAACAGCTTTGAATAGCCAGGACACTGTTTTATATAACTCAGACTAGATTTGTCTAAAAGAAGAAAGTCATATACATCTAGGATGACTTCAGGGTGAGTAATTTGAGGGCTTATTTTCATTTTTGGGTGAACTAACCCTTTAAGCTGCTGATGTCATATTGTAAATTGATATTTGAATTGAGGGAAAAAACATGTTTTTCTGGTGTTTTTCTTCTCCTAAAACCATGTTTCTGGTGTCTCAGGGAATTTAAACTGGGTGGGCGATGAGTTTGTCTACAGCGCCGGTGTTGGTGTTGTGATCAGTCAGCAGGTGAAGCAGAACAACTCAAGTGTAGTTGAACGGATGAAAGCTGTGTTTGAACGAGACTGGCACTCCCACTACAGTAAAACACTCCAGCCAAACAACATCCCAGCATGCAGCATGCACACGGCAAACGATTCTCTCTGAAAACATGTTTGAAGATCACATGCAAACCTTAAACTTATCAATCAATTTGTTGGCTGTTTCCTTTCAATTCTACCAAACACCTCGAGTTAATATAGCAATCAAGGCTTTCTATCGAAACCATCTTTTGTAAGGTTATAAATATTTTGCTATATTGTTTGGCCCAGGTTTCACCTGTTATTAGGATGCATTTTCATAATGCAATCAAACGTGGTGCTGTCAGACTTCGTTTTATTCGCCTCCTTTACCCTATTGTTTGGCAGCAAGATGACATGGTTTGTCTGTACTTTTGCACATTACTCTGCACTCCCATGATTATAGGTGCTCACAGGAGATGCATTTGAGATACAAACATCACAAAAATGCATCTTAATGTCACATGGAAATGTTGTATGAATTGTTTTAAGATGTTTGTCTCTGTTTAAGTGTTGCACTGAGACTTTCTATTCTCAAAATAATAATTCCTTGCTTTAACGATAAGGGGGAAAATGTTTTCAATGTCACATTCATTTTGAATGTGCTTCCAGATATTTTTTACCATTAAACGGTGATGCTTAATTAAAATTATGCATTTTCAAGCACTGTATCTGAAAGTTAATTTAATAATTTTTACAGGCAGGATTTTACAAAATCTTTCTACAAATGTTCATATATCTTTTTTCTTTTTTTTTTTTGCTGATTCAGTATATATCTGCAAGGTGATTTATGTTGATGTATGTTGTTTCAACACAAATCTGTAATAAAACGTAATAAATGTAATAAAATATTTATCTCACAAAAATGCATGGATTCACTACAGGGGGATGTTTTATTACAGATGCGCATGAATTTTCATTCTCGGGTAGCTAACCCTTTAAGTCTGCTAACAGCAATGAGTCTGTTAAATGATATTTATCTCTTGACTGATTCTGGAGACTCTGTGGTTCTTATTGTTTTAGATTTCCCTCTTCTCCCGCACCTCAGACCTGTGGCGTTCAGCAAGGCTCTATCCTAGCCCCGTCTCTATTTTCTCTCTATATGCTACCTCTAGGCTCTATTCTAAGGAAACATGGTGTCTCTTTTCATTTCTATGCAGACAATACTCAAATCTTCCTACCAATCAAAAGAAACAATTCAGAAGTGATTACCTCTCTTCAGCAATGCTTCCAGGATGTTAAAGCATGGCTCGCCCTAAGTTTCCTCTTCCTAAATGAAGGCAAGACCGAAGTAATTGTTTCTGTTTTAATGAGAGTTCTCAGTATATACGTCCTAATTTGGACAGTTTATCAGTTTTTAGATCTTCACAGGTCCGGAACATAGGTGTTCTTGTCAGCCAGCATTTAAAATTTGATACACATATCTCCTCTGTTATCGGATCCAGTTTCTATCAACTTCATCTAATTTCTAAAATCAGAGACTTTCTCACTCCCAAAACTCTAGAAATCTCAGCTAGGTTACTGCAATTCCTTAAAAATGTAGAAATGTCTGATTGCGTGTGTTCAGCTAGTCCAAAACGCTGTGGCCAGACTTCTTGTGAAGTGTTGCAAACATGAACACATCACTCCAATTCTCAGATCTCTACACTGGTTTCCGGTTCATCAGAGAACAGACTTCAAAATTCTACTCTTTGTTCATAAATCTTTACATAACCTAGCTCCTGTCTACCTCTCTGAATCCTTCATTTATACACTCCATCTAGAAGAATTTGTTTTTCTTACTTATTACTGTTATGCTGTAATTTTTTTTAACAGGTTGTTCATATTTTTATCTGGTTTGCTTTCTGAGTATGTTTTTATAATTTTCTCTTCTGTAAAGTACCTTGGTCAACCTAGTGGCTGTTTGTGAATGTGCTATACAAATAAAATGAACTTGAACTCCTTGCTATTTTCTATTTTTGGTTATTCTTTTTACTTTTTACCCTGGCCACTGTGGTATTTGTTGTCTTTGGAACAGCTTTCTTATTTTGGTCCCTAAACAGGGTCGTAACATAAATATTATATATTTTTAGGCTACTTGTTTTATATGAATGTATTTTACAGCAGCAATACAAAGAGAAATGTGTAACGTGTAACATTTTATTTAGTCCAACACTTATTCACTTTTATATTGGTTCCCCCCTAAATAATTAACTAAATGTTTAATGCTTTTATAAAAGTATTGTGCGCCCATGATTTTTCTAAAGTATCTTTTGCTGCTGAATTATACACTAACCTAGTTTATAATAGTATTTTTTGTCATAGATTACGATTATATTTTTTAATTTGTTATTTTTCATTAAAATGGAGTTGTCTGTATTTTATCAGATTGTGTTTAACACACGAGAGTGATGATCAGGATAACCCACAGAAGTATAGAACTTCCACACTGATTTAAAAGAAACTGCGCTGGGATCAGATTGGATTGGTCTCGGCTGATACTCAGAAGTATTGGATCGGTTCTGAAAAAAAGGTCTTGTGGCATCCCTAACTGATCATGAATCCAACATCCAACAAGGCAGGAAAACATTCAGTCCATCAACCTGTGGGACGTCTTTCACTATAAGTTAAAGAGAAGTTAAGAAAAAAAATACAATAAAAAAAAAATGTAGGTAACTTCTAGTGTATGAGACCTCATTATTTTGAAGTACAAATCCAAGCACCTGAAGCAGCCCATTCTCTAATTTTCTTTATTTTTTATTTTTTTTTATTTTTTTATTTTTTGAAAGATTTGCATTTTCATTCATTCATAGATTATATGGTTGCAATAATATATATATATATATATATATACACACACACACACACACACACACATAGGCTATATATGAAATACCTCCCAAGAGAGCACTGCAATAGTAAAATACATCATGCATTGATCACATACATTTATTCTAACATGCATTAACATTTATGCACATAATTAAAAAATACGCCTGACGAAAAGTTTGACACATTTACATGAAAAAAAAACTACATGAATATTATAATACATCAAATGTGCCAAAAATATATTTTTCTTCATGATTCCCAATTATTTATATTCACATTTTCTAGGCTATTTGTACAGGCTTCACATTTTTATTTCATGATTGTAATTAGCAATTCATTTAATTTGATCTTAGAAGCAGCTCCATCAAGACCCTCCCATAATAACTGCGACAGAGTTTAAGTATTAATTCTGCGATCTAATCCTGTTTAGATGAAATAAGCCGCTCTCGAGCAGGTTTAAGGTTACGGACCTGTTGCTATGACAACAACTCTGAGATGAGCTTCGAAGAACCAACCAGTCCGAGATCAGATCAGATCCAGAAGAAGAAGCGCTCGGGTCCCGGGGAGTCCGTCGCTCCGGCGCTGGAGGAGGCGCTGCGCGGCCGAGCACTGCACGCGGGACTCCCGGAGAACAAGACAAGCAGAAGTGACGCCCGCGGTGACGCATCGGTTGCTACGGCTGCGGATTATGTTGCACACATCCGGGGTGTCCGTGGCTCGTGCGCTCGCGTGTGTTTGTAACGCACTTGTGTCCACAGGCGCGCAGTAACGCGCGCGGCGATGAGAGCGTCTCTCCAGTGATCATGGCGGATGACAGCGAGTGGGTGCTGGAGAGCATCGCGGGCTTCCTGAGCAGCCCAGACTGGCTCATCCCGATGGCACACTTCATGGACAACAAGTGCTCAGGTATTAGACGCAGCCGCGACGCGCAGGACGCAGCAGACGCGTGCGCGCGCGAGCTTCAACACTGATAAACCTCACGTCTCGATTGATGAAATATAAGCTGTATATCACCGTGCATACTGTGTGGCAAGCCGTTTATCTGAACCTAAATGTTCCCAGCGTCACTCGTCGTTACTGTATTTTACTAGTAAGAATTAAATCAGAGTAATTATGTTAATCAGAATTATGATTAGTGAAACTGGTTTCGAGGCCTGTCTACTAGTGAAGATGCAGTGATAGTGTTTCAGCTCAAACAGCTTGCTGTAATGTTGTGTTTCAGTGTTTGATGATGAGGATGAGAATAAGCTGACATACACAGAGATCCATCATCAGTACAAGCAGCTGGTGAGTGTGTGTGTGTGTGAGTGTGTGTGTGGTGTTGTGTTGTGATGATGATGATCTGATGACGGTGTTGTGCTGTGGAGGTGGAGCGTCTGCTGGAGAACCACATGCAGGAGGTGGGCATCAGTGAGCAGCAGTTCCTGGACGCCTGCTCCTCTCTCAGCAAGACCAGGACCCTGCAGGTACCAGTCCTCACGAGGACACAGATCTCTCTAAACACACTCACTCTTAGTTCAGTGTGCTGATCTGAGCTGGGCTTTTCTCTCGCTCTGCACTTCTTTCTGACTCTGTGTTCAGAGGCTGCAGTTTCAGGACTTGATTTGTTCCCAGATAACACACGCACGTCTGCAAGATGTCTCTTAAAGATGGCTTGAACCGTACAGACAAACATCACCAGACAGACATTCAAGCATTCATAACCCTCTTAAAGACATCTAACAGACGTCTTCCAGATCTAAATGCGTGGTCAGGTAGACATCTCCGCACCTGTATTATCAGGGATCTGTGTGTATTAACGGCTCATACTATTTTATAGCATGTGCTATTCAGTTCTGAAATATAAGGAAATATGTAGTAGTTTAACTGTAGCCTGTACACTTAATGATTGTGCTCTTGAAATATATAACCTGATTTATTTGAACATATTCTGGTCTTGGAAGGAAAGACGTGTCTGTGCAAAGCTCCAGTTCATTATTCTGTTAGTCTGGAGAGCTTGTTAAACACACACACACACACACACACACACACAGAGGAAGACTGGACTGAAGATCAGTCTCGACACAGAAACACATCTGAGATGATCTGATTCTTCAAATCTCTGGATGAAGTACTGTAAGATCAGTGTTCAGGTGTAGATGGATCCTCTAACACGCTCCGCTGTTCAGTGATTGGCTGGCAACGTAATGACATCATACCATCAAACAAACACCTGACAAGAACTTGACACGCGAACAAAACCACATACATGGTGGAATAGATCAATCAAATGTGCACGGTTTTATTTTTTTATTTTTGTACATGATTCCTAATTATTTATATTCAGAGTTTCTAGTATTTGTACAGGCTTTACATTTCTTTCATTTAATTTGTTCTTTGAAGCAGATTTGTTCAGTGTTAGCTAAAGTTTTCTTTAGTATCTGCATCCATGTCTGATCCAGGTAACTGAGTGTGTGACCGATGGGAACCGTGTGTGTGAGATCAGCTGAACATGACTCGTTCATCTCCCTCGACTCGCTGGAATCAGCCGGAGTCCGTGATCATCATGTGATGTTCTGTTGAATCCGTTCGCTCTCATCTGCAGACTGGCTCTGATTATAACTAGCGTCCACTTCTGCAGAAAGTAAAGCGCAGAAGTTTGTGTAGTGTGTTCTCCGCTGTAGTCGCAGCACAGCGCTTCACGTCAGATGTGTGGCACGCTGAACCGTGCAGTAAACGGTTGCACTACATGTCAGTGTGTATCCGTGCATGAATAAACAGCAGCAGCACAGAGAACTGTTCTGCACTGATCAATGGAGCTGGCTGACACTCAAGATCTCACAGCTCCTGCATTAATCCTGAGATGGACCGATATAACGGCAGAGTTTGCATGGATCCGGTCTCCTCTGGATAGGTGGCGCTGTCACAGGGTTCTCCTGTTCTGCTTCATGAGGAGTCGCTGAGACACATGCAGGTTAAGGCAGTCGAGGGAGATTAGTTAACTGGGTTAGTGAGGTTCACCGCTGAGATTGACCTGGAAACCACCGGCTCTGATTGGCTGAGGACACTGTGGATCACTCCTCCAGAGATGTTCAAGCCTCCAGTTCTTTACTCTCTTTTCTCTAGGATGATGGATGCGCACCAGTATTTTTAGTCTCACATTACAGTTTGCACAGTTTCTTCCTCTTTACTGTTGCACCTTCCATCCTTTGCACCAAATGTTAAACTGAGAATGAAACTAATTTGACCTATTTAATGTTTCAATTGGTCCCTCCTGTTTTTCATTTTTTTTTTATAAGTTTGTAAGCATTAAACATGCTTCATTTGAAACACGTACTGAAAGAGTTTTCAGCTCCAGTAGAGAGCTGTATTAGTAGTTAGTGTTGACTGTAGTGTAGCGGTCTCTCTCTGTTATTGATGCTGTAGATGAACTTCATCTGAAGGCTGGATCTCTCTGTCTGAGTGCAGATGACTGTAGTGATAATGTGTGCCAGTGGTTTTGGTTCTGCGATGCTGACCGTGTTCTTCTTCTATCAGACTGTTTTCCAGCCGGTTCTCGCTACAGATGATTTTCAGATGTTTCGCTCTCTGATGATCCAGAAGAACATGGAGCTGCAGCTGCAGGCGCTGCGTGTCATCAAGGAGAGAAACGGTACTCCACACGTCTCTCAGTTCAGCTTCAGAACGTTATTATATCTGACATAACACCAGTCAATGTTTCTGCCAGGGAATAAAAGAAAGAAAGAAATAGAGGCTCTTTTCTTTAAATTCACATATTTTGATTAGCAGAATGATGAGAGGAATACTCAGAATTACAACAAGAGAAGTCAAAAAATCCTGAATTCATGTCTCAAAATTGAGAGTTGTGAAATAAAATGTATTTCTTTTCATTTTTATCCCACGGTTTCCACAGGAGTCTGTCAGAGACTCATGTATTTGTAAAATCAGTTTTTACTGTTATTATTTATTCAGATGTTTCATTAATGCTGACCTGCACATTGACTTGATGTGTGTGTGTGTCTCTGTGTGTGCGTGTGTGCGTGTGTGTCTCTGTGTGTGTGTCTGTGTGTGTGTGTGTGTGTGTGTCTCTGTGTGTGTGTGTGTGTGTGCGTGTGCGTGTGTGTGTGCGTGCGTGTGTGCGTGCGTGTGTGCGTGCGTGTGTGCGTGCGTGTGTGTGTGCGTGTGTGTCTCTGTGTGTGTGTGCGTGTGTGTCTCTGTGTGTGTGTGTGTGTGTGTGTGTTACAGGAGGACTCCCCGAGTGTCTGACAGACGGTGTGGACGTCGTGAGTGAACTGGAGCAGCAGGAACTGAAGATTCTTCAGGAGGTTCTCAAGTAATTTCTCCTCTCGCCCTGGCTGACACCAGACGTGCTGCTTGTATGAGGAGCAGGAGGTTTTCCCGAGCGCTGTGTCTCCGTGTCGTGTAATATCTCATCCTGCAGTGGAGATCATATGTGTCCGCTCATAAACCTAGAATCAGTCATAAACTTTGGTCCAGCGCTCTGCTGTGTTACGAAACCTTTCAAATGCTCAGCTTTAAAAACATATTTGCCCAATAAATAGCTGAGACCCAGTTAGTGATGTCCTTGTAAAACTTGTATAGGGATTTATAGCGTTCAGTGTAAGCTAAGTATATAAAGCCACTGCGAGACCACTGCAGCTAAGCAGCTTAACGTCCCACCGAAAAAGACTGGCATGATATTCTTAGTGTGCTGGTTACTGTCCGCTTCACCGGCGCAGGACCGCAGATCAGTGTCCCCAAGTTTCTGTTTCTGTTCATGAAGATGCTAACGTTAATGAATGCCATTAAGAGATCAGGGTTAGCTACAGATCACATTGCTCCTGCATTTAGAGCTCGCCAGAGACTGCATG
The DNA here is from genome assembly GCF_003368295.1 of Carassius auratus. Taxonomy (NCBI): domain Eukaryota; kingdom Metazoa; phylum Chordata; class Actinopteri; order Cypriniformes; family Cyprinidae; genus Carassius; species Carassius auratus. The sequence continues at coordinate 20,731,161 of NC_039280.1, read as the reverse complement.
TACAGCAGATCAGAGGACTCGTCTCATCAGGAGATGTGCTTGTTACATCTACTCACTGTTATTATAACAATTCTGCATAATTACATGCAAGTCACCCCAAGACAAACCCTAAACCTAACCCTAACTATATAGGAAGTACAAATACTTAACTAATATTAGTCTGTACTTAAATCTGTAAGGCAAGGCAATTTATTTGTAATAAAAAAACATTTACCGTATTTTCCGGACTATAAGTTGCACTTTTTTTTCATAGTTTGGCTGGTCCTGCGACTTATAGTCAGGTGCAACTTATTTATCAAAATGAATTTGACATGAACCAGTAGTTCACATGACTGTCTCCAGCCTCCAGAGGGCGCTCTGTGCTGCTCACTGCTCCTGTAGTCTACACTGAAGACAGAGAGCGCCCTCTCGTGGCTGGAGACGCTCATGTGAACTCTTGGTTCTTGGTTCTAAAATAAATGTGACTTATAGTCCGAAAAAAACGGGAGTTGACCGATGTGCTGTGTATGGTGTCAAATGCTGCACTAAGGTCAAGAAAGACTAGAAAAAAAACATCATTAAGAAGCTTTAAAAGCACAGATTCTGTACCGTGGTGCTCCCTGAACCCAGACTGAAGTACTGCAAAGAGAGAATTACATGGAAACTATTGCCCCAAAAATGACTGGTTTATGGTCATAGAGAGCTGCATCGCAAACATCTACATCACACAAAGAAATGCCATGAGATCAAATTAAATCCAATATATGTCCATGTTCATGTGTGGGACCCTTAACTGCACAATATTAAGATTTCACAGAAGACGTGGATCTTAAAATCCCCCACAATTAAAAACTTGTCAAATTTCAATAAAATTTCCCCTATGAATTCAGAAAATACCTGAATAAGAACTTTATTAAGTGTGGGTGTCTGATACACCACCCCACACAGCACAGGCTCTGCTGACTCTAATAGAAAAGCTTGCCGTTCAGAACTGTGGAAATGTTCGGTCTCCACACAACGGCTGTTAAACCCGATGCTAGACCTCCACCCCTGCCTGTAGATCAGGAGGAATTAAAACAACTGAAGGACACCTGAGCCTGAAAGCAGACGGTTGAGAGGTTCTTACTGTGCTCACTGAGTTTGGGGACGCTGTCGATCTGTGCTGTGTGTCTGCAGGAGGTCGAAGGAGGAGTATGATCTGGAGATGGCACACAGGGTACAGGAGAAGGAGGAGCAGGCCTCCACCTCCAGCAGTCTGTCTGAGACCCCGCCGTGTGAGACTGTGAGTCTGACACACACACACACACACACACACACACACGAACACACAGAAGTGATTTACACAGCTCCTTTCAAAGAGTAGTAGTATTCAGAAATTGAATAATCAGATGTAAAATAAAACACAGCATAGACTCAATTCAATCTAAATCGTTTCTTTATAAAATAGGTATTCAGGTATTCAGACAAGATTTGTAAATAAATGAAATTATATTTGTGTATTGTGCTATGTGACGGTCATCTTTAGACCGTGTGTGAGTAACATCAGCTGAACGTGTGAATGAACAAGGCTTATAAATGCATGCTAATAATAAAGCGATTCTAGCCATGAAATCAGTGCGCTCGGTTTAAATCACCCCTGCTCAAGTGCTTCATTCATGATCTGATGACCCTAATGTTCCTGCTAGAGAAGATGAGGGTGAAATGATCATCATCTGAACGTTACTCAGTGAAGTTTGACTCTTTATTGAGATCCTTCAGCTTTGCTCTAGGACCATGTTCTGAAGTCCTGCAGATCTGTGCTGCTCCTGATCACTCGTGTGTTTCTGCTCTCCACAGACCAACGGCACCACGGACCCCCAAGAGCTGAAGATCCAGGAGCCGGAGTCTGCAGCCACACCGGCATGTGAGTGTGAGAGAGTGTGTGTGTGTGTGTGTGTGTGTGAGAGAGAGAGAGAGAGTGTGAGAGAGAGAGTGTGTGTGTGAGTGAGAGAGAATGTGTGTGTGAGTGTGAGAGAGTGTGTGTGTGTGTGTGTGAGAGAGAGTGTGTGTGTGAGTGTGAGAGAGTGTGTGTGTGTGAGAGAGTGTGTGTGTGTGAGAGAGAGAGAGTGTGTGTGTGTGTGTGTGTGTGTGTGTGTGTGTGAGAGAGAGAGAGTGTGTGTGTGTGTGTGAGAGAGTGTGTGTGTGTGTGTGTGAGAGAGAGAGTGTGTGTGTGTGTGTGTGTGTGAGAGAGAGTGAACAGACCACACAGAAGATGAAGAATATCAAACACTTCAGGAGTCAGCTGTCCAGCACAATAACACAGACAAATCATTATCAATAAAATCCCAGAATATTACACCGATATCATTTTTGGCAATATCACACACCCCTAATTTATGTTAATTAATTGATTTAATAATGTAATGATAATTTCTTTAATATAATAATTAATCCTTTTGACTCATCCATTTTCTTAACAATGGTTTAAAGGCTAAAATCTAAAGTTTATCATTTTATAAAACTTATATATATATATATATATATATATTTTTTCTTTTTTTTTAATAGTACTTTTACAGTTTAATGTGGTATAGACTTTGCCCTGCTCTGCTCATATGATATTATTAGGTCTTAAAGAGTAGATGCTCCTCTAACACACACTCCGAGAGCTGCACAGTCCGTCTAACAGCAGCTCAAACCTCATCTCATTTACCAATAATGATCTTTATGGTGATTTACACAACAGGACATTTTCTTCATTTGTTGATATGTTACAAAATGATATGCACGTTAAATAAACCACATAAAAACACATAAATGACCTAATTCTGATGAATACATTTTTCATATTAAGACCACGCCATGGTTTGATGTGTGAATGATTTTACCAGAAGATGTGTGTGACATCACATCAGTCTTGTCTAATTCACTGTGCTTGTCAAACGAAGCTTCTGATGTGAGGAGTGTGTGTGTGTGTGTGTGCAGGTGAAAGTAAAGCTCTTCCTGCAGTGAAGGCTCCTGTCAAGGGTTCAGTGTCTGCTGAACACACACCGAGCCCAGAGAGTGTGAGAGATGAGGACACACCGAGAGACGGCAGAGCGCTCGCTGTGAGACACACACACACACACACACACACACACACCGCTTCTCAACACCAGACCCCTGACTGACCTGCTGTGTGTGTGTGTGTGTGTGTGTGCAGGAGGAGCAGGCGTTACAGCAGCGCTCGGAGTATCTGAAGCAGCAGAGAGATAAACTCCAGGCCCTGAAGAGAGATCAGAGCCAGAAGAGCCCGGCTGAGGCTCCTCCTGCGGCCCCGGGGCCCAAACACACTGCACAGGTACATCACACACTGCTGACCTGACACACGTGTGTCTGTACTCCGTTAGCACGAGAAGATGTGTGTGGCCTCAGTTTAATGACAGATGCACATTCAGATAATGTGTCCTCTGCTCTCATCTCTGATATCATTAAACACTCAAAAGTTTAGATTTAAAAGATGGACCTGTCATTTCTTTCCAGCTTAATAATATTTATCAATGATAATGAAATGTAGCTGATATAAGAAACGGCTTGGAGTTGGGTGCTTGGATGATTTGTTCATATAACCTCCACGCAGCCGTTCTTTCTAATATTTGATTATTATGAGCAAGTAGTAAAAGAAATGACATTTAGAATCATGTTGAGGATTACAAATCTGAACGTGATTTATCAATTAATAAATCATTTCTTTTCTTTCATGTTCCAAGGAAATATCTGTAGAAGAGAAGAAGAAATTGCAGAAGAGAAAGCATCTGGCCGAGAAGCTGAAAGAAGAAGTGATCAAGAAATGAAGCGGAGGATCTGAACACTGAAGCAGAGCGGGATCAGCAGCGTTGTGTTCATAACTGATATCTGTTCTGTTCCTGTAGTTCTGCTACACCAGCATTAGATGATCTCACACAGCTTCTGTAGTAAAGAACAGACATGACCACACACACGCGTGTCCATCTCCTCACATGATCACACACACGCGTGTCCATCTCCTCACATGATCACACACACGCGTGTCCATCTCCTCACATGATCACACACACGCGTGTCCATCTCCTCACATGATCACACACACGCACGTGTCCATCTCCTCACATGATCACACACACACACGCGTGTCCATCTCCTCACATGATCACACACACGCGTGTCCATCTCCTCACATGATCACACACACGCGTGTCCATCTCCTCACATGATCACACACACGCGTGTCCATCTCCTCACATGATCACACACACGCACGTGTCCATCTCCTCACATGATCACACACACACACGCGTGTCCATCTCCTCACATGATCACACACACGCGTGTCCATCTCCTCACATGATCACACACACACGCGTGTCCATCTCCTCACATGATCACACACACACGCGTGTCCATCTCCTCACATGATCACACACACGCGTGTCCATCTCCTCACATGATCACACACACGCGTGTCCATCTCCTCACATGACCACACACACGCACGTGTCCATCTCCTCACATGATCACACACACGCGTGTCCATCTCCTCACATGATCACACACACGCACGTGTCCATCTCCTCACATGATCACACACACACACGCGTGTCCATCTCCTCACATGATCACACACACGCGTGTCCATCTCCTCACATGATCACACACACACGCGTGTCCATCTCCTCACATGATCACACACACACGCGTGTCCATCTCCTCACATGATCACACACACGCGTGTCCATCTCCTCACATGATCACACACACGCGTGTCCATCTCCTCACATGACCACACACACGCACGTGTCCATCTCCTCACATGATCACACACACGCGTGTCCATCTCCTCACATGACCACACACACACACGCGTGTCCATCTCCTCACATGATCACACACACGCGTGTCCATCTCCTCACATGACCACACACACGCGTGTCCATCTCCTCACATGACCACACACACGCGTGTCCATCTCCTCACATGATCACACACACGCGTGTCCATCTCCTCACATGACCACACACACGCGTGTCCATCTCCTCACATGATCACACACACGCGTGTCCATCTCCTCACATGACCACACACACGCGTGTCCATCTCCTCACATGATCACACACACACGCGTGTCCATCTCCTCACATGATCACACACACGCGTGTCCATCTCCTCACATGATCACACACACGCGTGTCCATCTCCTCACATGATCACACACACACGCGTGTCCATCTCCTCACATGATCACACACACGCGTGTCCATCTCCTCACATGATCACACACACACGCGTGTCCATCTCCTCACATGACCACACACACACGCGTGTCCATCTCCTCACATGATTACACACACACGTGTCCATCTCCTCACATGATCACACACACACGTGTCCATCTCCTCACATGATCACACACACGCGTGTCCATCTCCTCACATGACCACACACACACGCGTGTCCATCTCCTCACATGATCACACACACACGCGTGTCCATCTCCTCACATGATCACACACACACGCGTGTCCATCTCCTCACATGACCACACACACACGCGTGTCCATCTCCTCACATGATCACACACACACGTGTCCATCTCCTCACATGATCACACACACACGTGTCCATCTCCTCACATGATCACACACACGCGTGTCCATCTCCTCACATGACCACACACACACGCGTGTCCATCTCCTCACATGATCACACACACACGCGTGTCCATCTCCTCACATGATCAGTCCCCATGTCTGTTTCTTCTCTGTGCTGAGTTATTGTTATGCATTATGGGGACACTATACTATACATATACTCATATATGCTCATATTTTACTCTGTAATTTCATGATGTGTGGACAGATGTTTTATGAAATTCCCAAATAAAGTATCATTTTTAGTCATCAGAAAGAAAGGTGTTGTTCGTGTGTACCAGTGTGTGTGTGTGTGTGTGTGTGTGTTTTACACTGTGAAGGTGTGGATGGCATGATGTTCTCAACAGGCATTCTCCAGGCATTAGGTGGGTGCTGTTCCTGTTTATTATAAAGGTATTTTACATAAAACAGTACTTGACCCAGTGCTGATGAATGAAGTGCTGTGTGTCAGTGCCGTGGTAAGAGCTGTGTGTTCCTCAGCGTCTCTAACCCATTAGCACCGCTGGAAATATACCTGACTCCCAGTGACGTGCACCTCAAGTGGAGAAAAGAAGTAAAAGCTGAATGAACCTATCTAAAGGGTGAATATAAATGACTAATACATGTACAATAGTGTCTGTGCAGTCAAGTGTTCAGGGAGAGGAACGTATTTAAAGGGATACTCCACCACAAAAAGACAGTTTTGTCATTAATCACTTACTGCCATGTCGTTTCAAACCTGTAAAAGTCTTCAGAACACAATTTAAGATATTCTGGATGAAACCTGGAGGCTTGAGACTGTACCATAGACTGCTAGATTAATAACAGTGTCAAGGTCCAGGAAAGTATGAAGGCATCTTCAGAATAGTCCATCTGCCATCAGCGGTTCAACCATAACGTTATGAAGTGACGATAATACTGATTGTACGAGAAGAAATAAAATATAACGACTTTATTCAACAGTTCATCTCCTCTGTGTCTCTCCACATTACAGTACAGATTGTGTCAAAGCAACTAAACAACATTCATTAGGAAAAAGGCAGTTCATCATTGAGTTCAGTGATGTCATCATCTGACCACACAGAGCAGTTAATGTTCAAAAACCTCATAAAGTGACATTTCCATGTCATGGGAATATTTACCCTATAATCCTAACAATAGTTTAACACCAAAAGAGGCTGGCCCCGTGTTCTCTGTGGTGTGTTCATTAAGGTGTCTGAGAGAAGCATGAACAGCTCAAATGTTTCAGTTAACTGCACCTTGTTCATGTTTGTTTGGTCTTTTCTTTACAGTGATATCCAGCTTCTCTTGTTTTAAATGAACACTGACTGCGACTGGTGTCCATGTGCAGACCTGCAGGGATGACTGAGAATACAGTGACTGTAAGTGTTGTTAACTGTAAGAGGACACTGGAGATCATATTCAGCACACCAGGAGAGAAGGAGCTTCAGCTCTGCAGTCCCAGCAGAACTTCTCCTTATGACTTCTTCCACACCTTGTCTTTCCTGCTGTGACACTGCACCCAGTGAGTGTCCACCTCAGTGTAGACCGGCCGTGAGGTCAGATATGTGCTGTGCTGACCACTGAAAAAATGAAGACAACAGAAGCAATCAAAATCAACAAAAGAGCTTTGACGTCTCAGCTAACACAATACACATTGCAAGGTTATTTTAGGCTATTTATATAATACATTTATGCATTCAGCAGACGCTTTTATTCAAACTGACTCACAGTGCATTCAGGCTAACATTTTTCCCTAACATGTGTTCTCTGGGAATCGAACCCACAACCTTGCGCTGCTAACACAATGCTTTACAACTTGAGCTACAGGAACATTTTACAATAAATAAAAATAAAACATGTAGATATAATAGAAAAAGAATAGGGAAAGATGTTG